>NW_028258316.1:5104482-5256724 GCF_053883595.1 Heterocephalus glaber | reverse complement strand
GCCTTTTCTTAATGGTGATATCAAAGAGCAGAAGTTGTGAAATCTAATGAAATCCAGATTTATCAGATTTGTACTTTTTGGATCATATATTAGGTGTTATATCTAAAACTCATCTTCACCTAACCTGAGGTCACTTTTCTTCTATGATGTCCACAGTTGTAGTTCTTATGTCATTTAGGCCTGTGATCTGTTTTGAGTTCATGTTTATGTGAGATTTGTGTCTGAATGCCTGTTTTATTTCTTTTAGTACTGGGGGTTGAACCCAGGGCCTTCACACTACATCCCCAGACATTGTTAAATTTTTACTTTGCAAGAAGGTCTCACAATGTCACTAAATTGCAGGGCTGAGCTCAAAGTAAACATCCTCCTGCCTCAGGCTCCCAGAGTGCTGGGATTATAGGTGTTTGTCACCATCCCTTGTTCCTTTTTTCTCTCTCTCTGTTTCTTTTTTTCCTTTGTGGATCTCTAACTGTTCCGGCATCATTTATGCAGAGCTTTCGTTTCTCTCAGTGATATTTTGTAGTTTTCAGTATAAGTCTTAAACTCTTTCTGTTAAATTAATGACTATTCTATTATTTTTTGGTTGCTCTTTTTTGAGGTAGGGTCTTGCTGTGTAGTGTAGTTCAGGCTGGCTTTGAACTCACTATGTAGCCTAGGTCTCTAACTCACAGAGATCCTTCTGCCTCAGCTTCCTGAATGCCGGGATTATAGGCCTGTGCCACCAAGCCTGCAAATGGATGCTATTTTGGCTCTAATGGTGTTCTTAGTTTGATCTCTGGAATTTCACTGCTCATACACAGAAACACTGTTGTGCCCAGATCGCGAAGTCCCCGAAGACCACCAAGGAGCCAATTCCAATGCAAACACACGAGGGTCATTTATTCAAGCTCGAGCAGGGACTCTCAACCATCGCCGATGCAGCGGGTCAGGATCGAGAGCCCCAAATTTCAAATTAGCGGGGTTTTTATAGAGGTTACAGCAAGGTTTGGAGATCTTTCACTTAGCAGTTACATGATTGGTTAACATTTAGCAAGCATGAAGTGTACATTTCTGATTGGCTAGGTTCATCGGGGGGTTGAGGGGCGGTTACATGTAGGTTTTAGGAGGGAAATGAGGGACAAGGGTTAGTGGTCGACTGTCACGTACTGATGGTCAGCAGACACACTGACTAATAGTCACGACCATTACATACTGACAGTCAGCACATCTACAGATTGTTCTATGGATAGGGGGCCCAGAACGTTCTTTTCCTAGGCAAACAGATGGTTGAGTAACTAACTTAGGAGCTTTGCTTCGGTACAGATTGTGTCTTTTGTCCCAGAGCAGGCACATTTTAACCATTAATTTGTGAGAGACTAGGGGAGTGGTGCGTTTTAGCAAAATGGAGTCGCTCTGGTCTCACAACACAATTGGTTTTTATGTCTTGGTCTTGCATCCCGCAGCCTCGCTTAGTTCCTAGTCCTTGTCATTTCACAGTGGGGTCCTCAGGGCTCTACGTGGAGGACTTGCTGGTGTAACCCATGAGTAAGACAGGTGGCCTTGGCCTTGGCCCTCTGTGTGCTCCAACTTCTTGCACTGCCTGCTGCAGAATGGGGCACAGTCTGTCTGCATTGGGCCTGGTGGGAGCCCTCAGACTTTGAGGACGCCCTTGATGGGGCGGAGGGGGTTTGCCGTCACACTCACTTCCTGGGGGATGTGCTAGGGACAGCCACTGGCTTGCCTGGCGCATAGGCCGTGGAGGACTCAGAACCCAGGAAGATCCCCCTGGGCCTTGGGACCAGCACAAAGTACTGACAGCTCTCTCCTATCACCTGGCTGGGCTCGGCCTCCTGGAAACACCAGCACCTCCCACAAATCATAACTCTACACCTGTTCTCTGCTGCCAGAGGACTAAGAAAAGCATGACCCAGCAAGAAAGAAAACCTCCAGACCAGAATGCTCTGGTCCAGCCAGACAGCATAGAAAGCACAGCCCCAACCCATCAGCAGACACTGAGAGACCCTGCAGGGGAGGGCACCCCGCTGTGCTGGGGTCAGAGGTCAAGTAGGGGGCCTGGGTGTCCTTGACCTTGGTAGCAGTGGTCAGCACCTTCTGAGTGACAGAGGAGGCTGCTAAAGTGGACGATTCGTGTAAGAACCAGTCTCAAACCAGGTGTGGTTCACACACCTGTGATTCTAGGTACTGGGGAGGCTGAGGCAGGAGGATCTCAATTTGAGCCTGGCCTAGACAATTTAGGAAGACTTGTCTCCAAATAAAAAGGGAAGTGGCTCAGTGGTGGAGAGCTTACCTTAAGCCCCAGGACAGAGAGAGAGAGAGAGAGAGAGAGAGAGAGGAAGAAGAATCTTACAACACTCTAATGGAAATTCACCAGCCAGATCAAGAAGGAAGAAATCTCAACTTGAATGAGAAAAGACAGTGGCACGGCTGTGTGACTCATCAGAGCAGGATTTAAAAGTCGCCATCATGAAATCACTTCAAGGGCCAATTGTAAACGGGCTAGAGACAAGAAGTAGTGACAGCAGGGTGGTGGGGCTGGAGGTCACGATGGCCGGGCTCCCAGCTCCCTCAGGGTCCTCAGGTCTCCCTGCGGGAGTCACACCTGCCACACTGCGGGGGTGGGAGGGTGGGGGGGACAGTAGGCCAGCGACACCTCCCGGGCGGGCGGGGCCCCAGCCCCACAGGGCAGGGTGGTGTCTCCCATTTGCCCCAGGCTGGTTTTCCTTCTCAGGGCCGGTTGCCGCTCCCTGTTCCAGGCCACCCCTACCCTAGTAATACATGACAATCAGGGTGACAACCGCAGTGGGGGTGGGGGACACAGTTCCAGGCAGAAGGCCACAGACTCTCACTGTTCTTATCCAAAGTCCTAGAAGCTTTTTATGGACAAGGGAGTCTCAATAGGTTGTACGCCTTTTGTTGATTTCTAGGTCCCTGAAATTTGAAAATGTACATATATTTTTTGAGTTTTTTGAGTCAGAGTCTCCCTATGTAGCTCAGACTGGGCTTCAACTTGGGGCAATCCTCCTTCCTCAGCCTCTGGAGTGCTGGATTATAGGCTTCTGCTGCCACACCCAGACAAAAAATTTTTGTAGTGCAGTTTGATCACCATCTGTTGTTGTCAGACTTCTGCACCGCACTGTGGGTGGCACACGTGTGCCGTTCCTGGCCAACTGGTCGGTGCCCATTCCTGGCTGGTTTTCTGCCGCAGGGAGACCCCTTCACATGTCACAGATTGTAGGGAACAGGGGAAGTTTCCAGAACCTCTGCAGTAAATCCTAGTCTCCTGCAAGCCACAGCATCACATGGCGAATTACAGGAAAGGTAGACAAATGAGACTGAGAAGAAGCTGAGCTTTGGGTCTGATCAGTGCTGCTCTGGCAGCAAAGACAAGAACCCCTAGCTTGCAGCACCTTTTATTCAGTACATCAGGAGAAACATGTAACAAATGAATATGTAGAGTTCAGTACGTCACATTGGGATGAGCAAGGTGTAACAAAAGACTGGGTGGGGACAGTGGAAATCTAAGAACAATGAAGAACTATGCAGATGAAGATTTGGTTCCTCCCTGGCTCTCCTGCAGGTGTGGTTTTGTCCTGGAGATTACAGCACCCAGGGATCACTGAGGTCTCAGTTGTGACCTGAGGCCAAAATGCAATTATGTCTGGAATGTCGTACCTGGTCTGTAGCCTGGAGAACTAGGCCTACTCAAATGATTTATCCCTAGAATTATGCAGCATTGCTCCCAACAACAGATCTCACTGCAGGTGGTTTCCAGCTCGGGCTGAGGGTGAACAGAGTTGTGCAGACTCGGGTACTTGTCTTCCACTGAGCCCACGTCCTTGTGTCACTAGGATGTCCCACCGGAGTGGAACTGCAGGGTCCTACGGTGCACACTCCTCCAGGTCTAGGAAAACTGGCTGCCATGGGCAGGGACTCAGCTCCCAAAGATGTGTCCATGCCTGAAGCCCAGGACCTGGGGACCCAACTTGGACAAAGAATGTGCACAGCCATGATTGGGTTGGGGACACTGAGATTGGGAGATTGTCTCAGGTTACCCCAAGGGTTCTTAGAAGAGAGAGAAAGCTGGATGTGCTGGCACATGTCTGTCATCCCAGCACTCAGGAGGCTGAGTCAGGAGGGTCACAGCAAATTCAAGGCCAGCCTGAGCTACATAGCAGGACCCTGTCTCAAACACAGAGAGAGAGAGAGAGAGAGAGAAGAAAGAGAAATAGAGGGATACCGCATATACAGGAGAGGAGGCTCAGTGGACATGGAATGGAGGCAGAGGCAGGGTAGTGCACTCAGAAACAGTGAATGCACAGATCTTCCTCCCCCGGAGCCCCAGAGGAAGCATGGCATGGTGACTTCATCCCAGTGGCAGGGGTCGTGGACTTCTGTCCCTCACGCCTCGAGAGCACACGTCCAGCAGTTCTGACCACCACTTGCGGGGTTCATGATGCCCCCACGGGTAGCTGACTAGCAGACACTTTTCGTGGCGGCCGCCCCTCTGGGGGGGTGTGAGTCCTGCTGGCCCCATGTCCTCGCCAGCGCTGGGCGTTTCTGTCTGCATCCCTGCCCCAGGGACCAGGGTCAGAAGGACTGACCAGAGGGCCAGGGAGCAGCAAGCCCAGCTCCACCTCTGTCACAAGGCTCCCAGCTCAGGCGGTTCCAGCAGTGTCACTTGTGTCACCAGAAACAAGCTCTGTGTCTTGGAATTGAGATGTGTCTAGCAACTCATAATGAGGCTGAACAGCGGGGTCCCAGCAGCCATGAAGAACGAATGCTTAATGTGTGGGATGGAAGCTGAGGTCGATTGGGGAGCAAGAGAGCAAATGTGCAGGCCAGTAACAGTGCTCAGATTGGATTGTGCCTCATTTTCTCCTCCTTGCTTTCTGTGTTGTCTGAGGCACCTAAGTGAATATGTCACAAGTAGACAAAAATAACCCAATATTCCTAAATGCTGCCTGGGGCCTCCCACAGGTGCCCCGGTGTTCCAGGTGGAGCCCCAGGATGTCACAGTGAGGACCGGTGAGGACGTGGCCCTTCAGTGCCAGGCCACTGGAGAGCCAGAGCCCACCATTGAGTGGCTGCATGCAGGGCGACCCTTGCAGGCCAGCCAGCGACTCCAGACCCTGCAGGATGGGAGCCTGTGGCTGGAACGCGCAGAGCCTGGAGATGCTGGGCCATACGAGTGCATCGCTCACAACCTGCTGGGCTCTGCCACAGCCAGGGCGTTCCTGGTTGTGAGAGGTATGAGACATTGTTGCCCAGGTCTCTGTGGACACAAGCAGGGGCTCCTTTACCCTGGGGGTTCGTGCCTCGCTTTGGGGGGGGACTCGGGCCACTGTGCTGCCCGCTCCCCAACTCTTTGCTTAGTCAAACTCAGAATCAGCCAATGAAGAGTGCCTTGTGGGTCATCTTGGTCTACCCTACGCACTTACATTTGAGGAAACTGAGTCTCAAGGGCCCGTTTGCCACTTGTGTTAGACAGGGAAACTGGCTGTCCCAGGATATTTCACAGCCTGTGGAATTGGCAGAGTAAAGCAGGAGTGTCCATGGTCCTCCTGGGATGCTGTGCATATCGGGGGGCTGGTGCCTGCCAGACTTTGCACATGGCCTGGCCAGGGAAGCAGGCAGATGAGACACAGCTCAGAGAGTTCACTAACTCTGCTGTCTCAGGATTCTTTCATCAACCATCTTCTCCCTTGGGACAGACTCAAACTTAAAGTTAAAGAAATGGGCAATCCTGAGAACCACAGTAAAGTAATTCGGACCTGCACAAAGGAAAGTCACAGAATACTATTTCTAGGTGGTCTGTAACCTGTAGTAAATAGTCCACAGGTATGGCTTTGTGTCCCTCCCTTGTCCCTGGAAAATATAGCCAATCTATGGCAGTGTCAGAATCATTCTCTGTAGAACCCTTCTCCAGCCCTGTCCTTGCAGACATCACCAATCTATCACGATTGGCAATGTCACAATCATTCTCCATGGAATCCTTCCCCAGCCCTGCCCTGGCAGACATCACCAATCTATCACCACTGGCAATGTCAGAATCTTCCTCCGTAGAACCCTTCTCAGGCACAGAACCCTTCTCTCAACTAATTGGGTTTTGGCCCTCTGTCATTTGAAACCCACTGTCTACCAAATGTGGGGCCTCTCTGGCCCCTGGTCTCCCATCTGCTACAATCCAGGGGCAGGATTTGAACAAATGCAGCTCTGGAAGTTCAGCGTTGTGCTATCAGCCAGGGATGCTCTCAAGAGTGGGAGAGCGGAGCTCTGTTTCCGAGCTTGGACCTCCCCACTCCTGCTGACCTGCACATGGCCTCTCGGTTGGCTCTGCAGGCAGGGCTGACACCCAAAGGGCTGCAGGTGGGGCTTAAGTAACACGCACTGCCTGTGTCCGGCTCTGGAGGCTGGGAGGGCACGGTCGGGGTGTGGGGGGGGTTGGTCTCTTTGGAGGTCTCCGAGGGGCAGACACCACAGCTTCTGGTGACCTGCTGCCCGACTTTTGTCACAGGGAATTGTCCCTGTGTGTCTATCTCTGAATTTCCCCCTTTAAAATTAATTAATCAATTTATTTATTAATTTATTGTTATTACTTTTGGTTTTTTGAGACAAGGTCTCACTATGTAGCCCAGGCTGGACTTGAACTCCTGGCAGTTCCCCTGCCTCAGCCTCCTCTGGAGTGCTGGGATTACAGGCGAGCACCACCTGGCTCCTCTTTTAATACGGATGCAGGCACACTGGATTAGGTCCCACCCTAATGACCTCACTGTCACTTGGTTTCCTCTACAGAGATCCTAAGGTCGCAGTCAGAGGTCTGGGGTTAGGACTCGAACATTTGAATTTGGGCCGCGTGGCGCAGTCAGACCCTCTGCAGCCTCCTCATTTTTCAATGGAAATGACTGTTTCCCCTTCATATGTGCTAATTGCAGAAAGGCCAGAAAATATAGAAATGTGAGAAGGAAGAAGTAATGATCTCCTGTAATTCAGTTAGCAGGAATAGCTCAGGCCGTAATTTGGGGATGCATTCTCCCACCTTTTCTCTGAATGGAAAGAGATTCTCTATTCCTTTTTGGACAAGGCCTGTTCTCAGGTCCTCTTTGCAACCTGCCATGGACAAGGCCACTCTGACTTGGGTGACGTCCCCCGTAGCCAGCCAGGGTCCCCCTCTTTGCTAGCTTCGGAGAGGATTTATCTGCATTTCTGTCAGCTTTGTTAGACAAGCAACAGATTCTTTTTCCTAGTTCCTACTTCAAGACCAAAGTGTGGTGCCCGCTGTGCTGTGGTGGCCCGAATATTTGTACAGGGTAAATTCCTCAAGGGACTTGATTAGGCTGAGTGAGTTTTGGTTTTGGTTTTTGGTGGGTTTTTTTCATTTTTATTCTTGTTGTTTTGCAGTCCTGGGGATTGAACCCAAGGTCTTCCCACTGAGCTCCATCCCCAGCCCTTTTTAAAATTTTTGTCTCGAGACAGGGTCTTGCCAAGTTGTTAAGTTACCCAGACTGGGCTTAAATTTGCAATCCTCCTGCCTCAGCCTCCCAGAGTGCTGGGATTATAGATATGTGCCACTGTAACGAGCTAACGGGAATTTTTGAGGCCTCCTGACTATAAACGTGTCCCTCCCTTCCCTGCCTGCTTGTACCTCCTTCCCAGCAGCCTGATGGGTCCCCGTGCTGACCTCGCTGGGCACAAGGAGTTGCAAAGACTCCCCCCGGGTTCCAAGAAGCGAGATGGTGGCTTCCCTTCGCTGGACTCTGAGGTCCTGCGCTTTCCCGAGCTGCCTCCCACCCCCACCTCACCATCTGCAGCCCCTGGCTCCTTCCGTCCCCTCATTAGAAGACCTGGGCTTGGCCCCGTCTCCCCTCCCGGCCCAGAGCAGCAGATTGGCATGGGACGCATCCCAGACAGGCACAAATCTCATCAGCCCTGGCCCCAGGCCTCAGGAAACGGTCCTCACCAGCCCCTCATTTGTCCATTTAGGATGCTGGCTGCTGAGTGTTTTCTGTTATTTTTTGACAGATCGTGGCCATTTGTTCCTAATGTCCCCCGAGAGCTAGCGGGTGGAGAGCAGGCTGACCTCCCCCCTCAACCTCTGGAATACCAGCTGCCCGGCACTGGCCCATTAGGAGGAGGAAGCCCCCCCCATTAGCTGCAGAGCGGCCCTGGCAGACCGCCTGGCACCGATAGAAAGCCAGCACGCCTCGCCAGTCCAGCTGCAGGGCACAGGGCCAAGGCCGCCGATGGAATGGGGGCCTCGGGTGGTGGCACACAGCCCCCCAGTGCCAGCACACAGCCCCCCAGTGCCAGCCACTGCCACCATGGGCTCCTGTGTGTCCCAGGGCCACCTCCTTGTTTCACAGACAAACCTGCTCACTGTGGCGTGGGGCCTGGCATGCCCAGGGTTCAGGAAGGTGGTGGAGAAGCAGATCTCGCTGCGGGCATCTCACCCCTGCTCGGGTGCCTCCACTCAGCCTTGCCTCTCTTTTAGAGTCAGGGTGCCCTGTGCCTTGGGTCTGTAACAGTTTGCTCTGTGTGTTGGGGAAGGTACTGCGCCTCTCTGAGCTTCAGCATTCCTTTCCTGCTTGTCCTGAGGGCACGGGTGGCTCTTTTGCTTCCTCCCAGGGCACCCCCAGGGGAGCCGGGGCAGCATGATTGGGGTGATCAACGGCCAGGAGTTTGGCGTGGCTGCTGTCAACACCAGTGTGCGACGGGAGCCACATTCCGGAGTCACCACCATCCAGAGCAGCATCAGCCGCGTCCCAGCAGATGTGGGTGAGTGGGGCCAGGTGGCCGCTCATCAAGGCCCCACTGTCCCAGCCCACTGGGGACCCTCCAGCATGGGCTGGAGCAGAAAGAGCAAAGGCTGTTCTCAGAGGCTTGCGCAGGGCCTGGTACCTGGAGATCTGGCTGCCCTCTAAGTAATCCTAGCTACTGGGGAGGCTGAGGCAGGAGGATGGCTGGTTCAAGGCCAACCTGGACCAACTAGGGAGACCCTGTCTTTAAATGAAAAACTTAAAAAGGTTTGAGGATGTAGCTTGAGGGAGTGAACACCTAGCATGCATGCACAAGCCCCCAGGCTAAATCCCCTGTACTGAACACGTACACTGATTAGGATCAGGTGGCTCCAGGGACCCAGAAAGTGGTGTTTGAAGCCCGGGTGCTGTGAAAGGGTCACCGGAAATGGTTATGGTACATGAGGTGCAGGTGGGGAGACCCCAGTTAGCTAGGAAGCCCAAGAAGTGTCCGCTTCTGCACAGACTCACGACCAGCATGTTCTGAGCACACAGCCTTCTGCAGGACCGGAGCCGGCGCCCAGGGCCCTGCTGTCTCCCCTCCTTCTAAAGCTGCCCCAGCTCCGGCCTCCGTACACAGTGGGGTCCGGGACTTTGGCCATGTCACTCTGAGCCAGCCTGCAGGAGGCATCTGGCCCCGGGCAGGTGGCTGGGTTCTGCACAGTGGACCGGGGGACAGAGGTCGGGAGGGTTCTCCCCGTGCACAGGGCCTCAGCTCCCTCCTGCCAGTGGCCCAGAGCCGCCGCCACCCCTGGGCATGGGCAATGCTCCTGTCCTGGTCTGCAGCCAAGTGTCACGTGAAGGCCTGAGAGTGCAAGTCTGGGGCAAATTTTTGGCTCTGTTTTCGAAGTCAGTCCTTCCTCTCCCGGGCTCTTCCGGAAGTCATCTGCAAACTAGGAAAGGCAGCTGATTTTCAACTCAGCCCAGCAAATACATAATGACAGCCTGTAGAGTGCCAGGCTCTGTGGTGACCCAGTGGCCCTCAGTCTGTAGAACTGAGTTGAGTATCTGTAAATTATAGATATTCATACAAACTTACTCATTTTCACAACTACTTCATGAAGACATACTTGCCTTTGCTGTTTCCCAGATTCTGGGTAAATAACCAGTGCAAAGGGCCCCGAGGCAGTGCTTAATCAGGGAGAGAAAGGGCTGAGCTGTCCTGGGGGTACTGAGGAGCCACAGAGGGCTCTTGAGCAGGAGTGCGCCCACCCTGAACATCCAGCCCTAGCCTAGGCTCTGTCCTTCCCTGTCCAGGACCTCTGATGCGGGTGCTGGTGGTCACCATCGCCCCCATCTACTGGGCCCTGGCTGGAGAGAGTGGGGGGTCACTGAATGGCCACTCCCTGACGGGTGGCAGTTTCCAGCAGGAGTCGCATGTGGAGTTTGCTACAGGTGAGTGGCGTCTCCTCAAGGGGGCAGGAGGCTCAGATTGGGCCCGGTACGCTCCCCAAGGTGACCCTGGCTGGATGGGCTGGGTTGCAGGGGAGCTGCTCAGGATGACCCAGGTGGCGCGGGGCCTGGACTCCGAAGGACTCCTGCTCCTGGACCTGGTGGTCGATGGCGCTGTCCCCGAGGCCCTGGCGGACGAGGATCTCCAAGTGCAGGTGGGGGTCCAGACTGGTTGGGGGAGAGGGGGCTGTGCCAGCTGCCACCCCTGAGCGCCAGGCCCTTCCTTCCCAGCCCCTGCACCCGCCGCAGCCACTGCCCCCTGCCCGGGCTGCCCGGTGCTTGGAGGAAGAGGGGAGCTGCTTGCCCAGGGCTCCCCCAGCCCCCCAGACCCTTGGGTTTCGTGGCTTAGGAGTGGAAACCCCAGGGCTCCTCCTTCTCCTCCGCAGGACTTCGAGGAACGCTATGTGCAGACGGGGCCCGGCCAGCTCTTTGTGGGCTCCATGCAGCGCTTCCTCCATGACAACCTCCCGGGGCTCCTACACTGCAACCACAGCATCCGGTACTCGGCAGCACGGGGCCCCCAGCCCCAGCTGGTGCAGCACCTGTGGGCCTCGGCTATCAGCTCGGCCTTCGACCCCGAGGCCCAGGCCCTGCGCTACCAGCTCACCACGGCCCTGCGAGCTGGTGAGGGCCGTCCTTCATCTCCACCCCCACTGCTCCAGCTAAAACTAGCCAGGATCAGTGGCAAGGGACTGCTTGCCTGTGCTGCCCTCCAGCCGGCCCCTCCGGCCACCACCGGTGCCATGTCCCTTCCTGTCCCACAGTGCCAGACCTCTAGGGCCCCCAGGTGGACCTCCAGCTCCAGGCTGCCCTGCAAAAGCCCAGCTACACCCCACATTCTTCTTTGAGGGTGCTGTACAGAGCCCCCCGCGGCTCTGGTGACCCCACAACCCCACGGTCTCAGTGAGGGTTGTCCTCGTCAGAGGTCCCCAAGGCTTCACACTGGATGAGGGACAGTGAGACAGCCAGTGCTGTGGCCAGGCAGACCCCATTCCTGTACTGCCTGTGCCACTTTCTGGCTGGGCGACCATGGGGACAGCGTCCTGTCTCCAGTCCAGGGGTTCCCATGGGCGCAGTGGGAGGCAGGGCCTGCCCAGTAGATGCCACCTCTAAAGCCCCGTCTGGGCTCCCGTGCCCTGTTCCAGGGTGCTGTCCTCAGGGTTACTCAGGCGGTGGCTTCTTCCAATCTCCAGAACCCTGTCCCCTGCCGCACCCTCCACCAGACCTTCGTTCTTGCTGCCCACTGCTCTGTGCCCAGCCGCTGGGTCCTTGTGACCGCAGTTTGGACGTGTGGCCCCCTGCTTTCTACTTCTGTGGTTTCTCCTGAGTCCACCTGGCTTGATGTTCCGGGAGACCCTGGCACAGGCACGCAACCAGACCTGTCCTGTGCCCATCCCCTCCAACAGGCCTGGGTGGGACCGGGCCCCTGGCCTCGCTGGCTTAGGACAGGGCTGGGCTCTGGGCCGGGCGGAGGCTGTGACCCAGGCCACCGTGTCCTCAGAGCCTGTCCCTTGCTTTGCAGAAGAGCACGAGGTGGGCTGCCCTGAGGGCTTTGAGCCGGACCCCCAAGGAGCATTTTGTGTGGGTGAGCAGCTCCCCTCCCCAGGCGGGGGGCACGCGCTGTCACCGCCAGCCGGCAGGAGGCTCCGGGAGCAAGGATCGCAGCTCTGTCCCTCCGAAGACAGAGAGGAGTGTTTGGTGGCCCCAGTCCCTGCTCCCACCCTGTCACAATGCTCCTGGCTGCTTCTCCTGCTCCTGCCCCGCCGGCTTCACCCGGCCTGGGATGAGAACTGCGGAAGTGAGGGCCGGGGCATGGTGACAGTGAGTTGGCAGGAGGACTGGGGACCTTCTTGCAGGACCCTCCTGTGTGAACACTGGGCCGGTCAGGGTGCAGGGAGGCCCAGGGCCCTGTGCTCACGCCGCCCCTGCCGTGTCTGTCCCCAGACGTGGACGAGTGTGCGTGGGGCGCCCACCTCTGCCGGGAGGGACAGCACTGTGTGAACCTGCTCGGAGCCTACCGCTGCCTTCCTGACTGCGGGCCCGGCTTCCGGGTGGCGGCTGACGGGGCCGGCTGTGAAGGTGACAGGCGCAAGGAGCCCAGGACACACGCCCAGGGACTGCTGGCTCAGCAGATAGGGCTGCCTGTGTCTCGCGGTGCTGGGCTCTTGGGCATCGGCGGAGACCCTTGGCAGAAGGAAGCAGCACAGGGGGCCAGGAGACCAGAGCTGGCCCCGAGGTCTGGGTCCTGGCCTGGCCCAGTCCTGGCAGCTTCCGGTCCCCTTGGTCCTGTGTTGGAAGAAGGGGGCCATGGATGGCCATGGGGCCGCCTCCCCATCCCCCGCGCGCCATGGCTCAGCCCAGCGACAGCCTCAGAATCCTTCTCCACCCACTTCCCCTGCAGCCACCACTGATCAGGGGCTGCTGAAACCTGAGTGCCCCCCCACGGCACCCTCTGGGGTCCATTGCATGGCTCCTCGGGGACAGGGTGGCCATGGTGGGGCAGCGAGCCTGCCCCCAGCCCTCCTGCACGGGCCTCAGGGCCCGCCGATTTTCAGGGCTCTTCCGGTGGCTGCGTGGTCCCCCACGCTCTTCCTTTCTTCTTTAGCCCTTTCCTGCATGCCCTGCCCCTGAGCCCTGCAAAGCCACCTGCCAATTCTGTCCTCGCACGACCCCATGAACACAGCCTGTCCTTAGCCCTTTCACAGACTGGGAAACTGAGGCCCAGAGGGGGAGGACTGGAACCCAGAACCTCCCTTCACAGCCCCCCTTTGAAGCCCATTCCTTCCTCTGGCCCCGGACTCTGCTGACCTCCAGCCTGGTGTCCCCAGGGTGGCAGTGCAGACGCTGGAGCACAGCCCGGTGTCCGTGTGTGGAGGAGGGGCGGGCGAGGCCCAAAGTGGAGGTCACCCCCGGGGAGGCTCCGGCTAAGCCCCGCCCCGACTCCCCAGATGTAGATGAGTGTCAGGAGCAGCTGGATGAGTGTCACTACAGCCAGCTCTGTGAGAACACAGCGGGTGGGCACCGCTGCAGCTGCCCCAGGGGATACCGGACCCAGGGCCCCGGCCTGCCCTGCCTAGGTATGGACACCTGGTCCTCGCTGGGCCCTGGTGGTGGCCCCTGGCTCTCGGGCAGTGGTGTTTGTGGCCAAGATGCTGGCAACTTCTGAGAACCAGCAGTCCTGGACCTATGCTCTATCCTGTAGGCCACCTCTCCTGGAGGCTGGGAAGGGCAGGCAGGTGGTGTCGATGGGGTGGATCCCAGAGAGGTGCAGGGAACAGAAGGGACCCAAGTGACCACCCAGGGTAGTGGGGCTGGGGAGCTGGGGAGGGGCCCTCTGAGTATAGACAGAGCTGAGGGGAGGCTGGTGGCATCACAGAGGGCTGGTGCAGAGGCAGCCTGTGCAGCGTGTGAGGCTCAGGGTTCCAGGGAGGCCTAAGCAACAGAGGCCTTGAGCTGTCCTGGGTGCCATCTGGCCTCTCTCTCTCTGCAGATGTCAACGAGTGCCTGCAGCTCCCTGAGCCCTGCGCCCACCAGTGCCACAACTTCCAGGGTAGCTACCGCTGTCTGTGCCCACTGGGCCATACCCTCCTCCGTGACGGCAAGACCTGTACCTCACTGGACCGGAGCACACACAATGTGACCACTGTCAGCCACCGGGGACCCTTGGTGCCCTGGCTGCGGCCACGGGGCCCCATCCCTGGTGGCTCTTACCATGCCTGGGTCTCCCTGCGGCCGGGACCCAGAGCCCTGAGCAGTGTGGGCCGGGCCTGGTGTCCGCCTGGCTTCATCCGGCAGAACAGCATTTGCGTGGGTAAGGCCGGGCCCCGTCACCCACAGGAATGTACTCCTGTGTTACCTTGGGCCCCTGGGCTGGAGATGGGCACCCCCAAGAGCTCATGGGCGAGGGGGTGGCCGGTGGAGCTGAGGCTGGCTTCTTCTTTGAGGGGCATCTCCACTGTGCTAATGGGCAAGGGGCCCCGGCTCCAGGAGGGGATGGGCTGTTCTGACTTCCAGAGGCTGACCAGAAAGGGTCTCCTAAATGTGTTCCCAGGAACCCACCTTGAGAAATACTCCATTTGGTACTTGAATAAAGCAGTCAGGGAGGAGCATGCTCTGGAAGGAAGGGGGATGTTCCGGGGCTAAGGGTGGCAGAGGGGGGTGAAGCAGAGGTGGCTCTGCCTGGCTCCTGGTGGTCCTTTCCCTGGTCCTTGGTGACAGAGGCTGACGCAGGGCGATGTCTCCACTGTTGCCAAGTCCAGGGACCGCTCCAGTTCCTGCAGCCAGAGCCGGGTGGGGCTGGGCAAGGAGTGGCACGGGGGGCAGGGAAATTCACGGCCTGCCCTGGGCCGGGAGGCGGGCGTGAGGGCCCCTGGGTGCGTGTGTGATGCAGGCGCTCTGCCCGATCCCCACCCCACGCCCCGCCAGACCTTGACGAGTGTCTGGTGCGGAGCCTGTGCCAGCACGCCTGCCAGAACACCGAGGGCAGCTACCAGTGCCTCTGTCCCACCGGCTACCGCCTCCTGGCCAGCGGGAAGAACTGCCAGGGTGAGCGGGCGGCGTCCTGGGACTGGCCAGGCATCCCAGCCGGGCGGGAGGGCTGCTCTCGGCGGTGTGTCCCCTGCCTCCCCCTGGCCTCTCAGCCTCTCAGTCTCCTTCCTGGTGAAGCAGGCTCAGCCAGCGCCCCTCCCACCGTGGGGATACCCGGGAGGTGGCCGTGGTGACACTCTCTGGCTCTCCACTTCCCAGTGCTTCCCGCCCTGCAGACTGAGAACCAGGCCGCCCTGCCTGGCTCTGCCCCTCACCCTCTGCCTCGGGGTCAGGGAATGTCCCCCTGGGAAGGCTGGGAGGACCTGGCATGCTGCCCACGGGCTTCGGGCACCCTGGGTGGGAGGTGAAGCCAGTGCCTGGTGCAACCCCCTCTCTCCCAGGCTCTCCAGCTGGGCACCAGGCTCTGGGTGTCCCCGTGGGGCCACCATCATGCCCTGCCAAGGCCAGCCCCTGGGACAGTGTGGGGGGCTCTGGGCTGGGCTGAGGCCAGGCTGGCTGAGGACAAGGGGCCAGGGGTGCTCCCGCCTGGCTGGTCGGGAAGGCGTTTCTCTCCCACTTCCTCCCCCTCCACCGATGCCTTCTCTGGTTTCCGGCTTCACTAACCTCTGCCACCCAGACATCAACGAGTGTGAGGAGGATGGCATCGAGTGTGAGCCCGGGCAGATGTGCTTCAACACCCGAGGCAGCTTCCAGTGTGTGGACACGCCCTGTCCCAACTCGTTCCGGCAGGGCGCCAGCCCCGGGTAAGGCGGGGAGGGGAGGCTTTGTCCGCCAGGAGCGGGCCGCTTCCGCTCTGCTCCTGCAGGCCGCGTTCAGGCCTTGCTGCTGTGCTCCCAGCATGGTGACAGGCAGGCCGGAGTCGGGAGAGGACGGACCGGACACACAAACACACCCCGGGCGGCTGAGGCGGGAGGCTCGGAGTGCAGCCCAGCCTGGGCAATCTAGCAAGACCTTGTCTCAAAAAATAAAAAGGACTGGAGATGCAGCTCAGTAGTACAGTGCCTCTGGGTTTGATCCCCAGTACCACACACACACACAAATAAAATATATAAAAAGGCACAGAAACTTGAAGACCGGGAGGCAGGAGCGCTGGGTGGGGAGTTTCCCGGACCTTACAAACCGGAGGGGCAGTGGGCGGAGATCCGGGTGCCCTGGCGGGGCCTAGCGCTGGTCTCTGAGCCTCCGCCCTGCGCTCTGCAGAAACAGAGCTGACTCAGCCGCGGCCTGGGGGCTCTGGCTCTGTCACCGCTGGGCTGGGGGAGGACTTGGGCCGAGGGGGCGGCACCTCGCTGCTCCTAAGGGGGGGCGGCACCGCACCGACTCGGGTGGTGACCGCGTGGCTCTGTCGCCCGTCGCCTGACCTCCGTGCCCCGCGCAGGACCTGCTTCCGCCGCTGCTCGCAGGACTGCGACGCCGGGGGACCCACCACGCTGCAGTACCGGCTGCTGCCGCTGCCCCTGGGGGTGCGCGCCCACCGCGACGTGGCGCGCCTGGCCGCCTTCTCCGAGCCCGGCGTCCCCGCCGACCGCACGGAGCTCCGCGTGCTCGAGCCCGACCCGCGCAGCCCCTTCGCGCTGCGGCCCCTGCGCGCCGGGCTGGGCGCCGTCTACACCCGCCGCGCGCTCACCCACGACGGCCTCTACAGGCTCACCGTGCGCGCCTCCGCGCCGCGCCACCAGAGCGTCCACGTGCTGCTCATCGCCGTGTCCCCCTACCCGTACTGAGCCCGGAGGCCGGGGACACCTGCGGCGGTGAGCGGGACGTCCCCGTCGGTCCCCTTCTAAGCAGCGCTCAGCCAGCGGCCTTGACGCGGCGCCTGGGGCGCGGCCCGCTGGCACAGCTGGATGTCGCCGGCCCCAGAGGTTGCCCAGGCCTCGGGGTGCTGGGCCCGGACACAGGGCAGCTGGACCCAGGGAAGGGGGACTCCGTGGGCCGCAACAGCTGTCACCCGTCCGCACCTGGCGCAGCCCACATGAACCCAGCATGTGAGGGTATAAAAACCGTTTCTGACCCACGTGGTTTCCGTGTGCCCGCATTTTGATCAGCTCGCTCTTGGCTGGGAGGGAGACCCTCCCGAGGGAGACACCCCCCCCCCCCCCGCAGCCGCCCCTGTCTAATCAAGAGCCCAGGAGTCGACTCCAGCAGACCCACTCCTCGAGACAGGGTGGTCTCGGGGACCTCTAGTTCAGTTTTCTGTGAAATAAGAATATTGCGCGTGGCACGCGCCTCTCATCCCAGCGCTGGGAAGGCTGAGGCAGCAGGATTGGCCTGAGGTTTGAGGCCAGCCTGGGCCACAAAGTCGAGTCCAAGGCCAGCCTGCACTACATGGGAAGACCCTGTCTCAAAGACAAAAAATCACGCCCATCCTCCTGTATACTTTAAATCATCTCTAGATACTTAAAATACCTAGTACATAAAGCCTATGTAGATAATCGCTACATCGTTGTTTAGGAAGCAACGGCAAGAACGAAGTCTGTGTATGCACGGTGCAGGCACAGCAATGGGGCCCTCAACTCACACACACTTTAGTCGCACACAACATTCTGGCAGCTCTGCACTCCTCTTTCCTGAGGGTCTTTATTTGTGCTGTTCTGGCTGCCTCAGTGTCCTGAATCAATTCAAAAACTTTTGCCTTGGGGTCATTTTGTCTTTGGGAACAGCCAGGATTCGCATGGTGCCAGATCTGGTGGGTAGGGTGGATGAAGACAGGGTGTCATGTTTTGTTTTGTTTTTTGGTACCAGTGATCGAACTTGGGACCTTGCACTTGTGAGGCAGGTGGCAGAACCACTGAGCTAAGTCCCCGGCCCATCATGTTTTTTTATAAGCTGCCTTTCTGTTGGATGGCACTCGGCAGCAGCATTCACTGTATTTCTGATCACACCTCCTGAAGACCCTCATGAAGGAGGACTCCAGAATGGCTTCAGAAAGTGGCAAGACTGATGAGATGAGATGAATGTGCTCATAGCAAGTGGGAGGATTTTGAGTGGAATTAATGGCAATGTGTCTGTAATAAATTCTGCAAGCTCACCATGTATTTTGATCACATCTGGTGTCGCCAGCCTGCGGATGCAGGGACCTCGGGTGGAGCCCAGCAAGAACCAGGGCTCCTTGTCCTCCCACCCCTCTGTCCTTTCCCATCCTCCTGGGCTGGTGACAGCCCTGCCTTGGTGACCTCCAATTGCCAGCTGCCCCCAGACACAGCCTCGGGAGCCCATGTCCTTTGCATGTGGTTCTGTGGAAGAGGGTTCCTGTCCCTGCCCCTAGCTCAGTGTGACACAGTCCCCTCCCATCCATGTCCCCTGTTCTCTGCTGTGCCACCAGGAAAGTTGTCTGAGTTATTTCCCTCTCCCGGTGCATGGCAACCAGATTAACCAGGAACTGCCAGCGATGCTGGGCAAAACAGAGGGCATCCCTGTCTTGTTTTCCAAAGCAAAGAAGCTTGAGGAAGGGGGCAAGACCCAGTTACTGATTAAACTGGGAGCCTGACTATGGCCTGACAAACAGAACCTCCCATGGGGCACTTCTGCTTTCAGAGCTGGTTCCCTTTACGCCACAGTTCTGCAGCCTTTTTTTTTTTTTTTTTTTTTTTATAAACCCACATAGGAAATATTTTCAGCTTTGGGGACATCCAGTCTCTGTCACTTCTGACCTCTCCCTCAAAGGAGCAAAGCCTCAGATGTCCTACAGACAAATAGACATGTTGTGTTTCAATAAAACTTTATTTGTGGACACTTCATATGTTGAGTTCCTTGTCATCTTCGCATGCTATGGGGTTTTATTTTATTTTTAAGACTCGGTCTCACTATGCAGTTCAGGCTGGCCTTAAACTCATTAGGTAGCCCAGGCTGGCCTCTGACTTGCAGCGATCTTCCTGCCCCAGCCACCTAAGTGCTGGGATCACAGGTGTGCCCCACCACACCTGGCTTAGTTTTCTTTGGCTATTTTTCAATCACTTACAATGGAAAGGCCGTTCTTAGTTTGCACACAGCCTTTTACAAAAACAGGCGTGGCCTGTGGTTTGTGAACGCCGAGGCTTTAATCCCTCTCCTGGAGGCGGGAGTGGAGCAGGAGGGCGAGGGTCCCCACAGACCCCTGCAGACCCCATTGTCCAGGCCACCTTCCAGGGCCCAGAGGTCAGATCTTGAGCCCTGCTGTCCACTGGACTGTTAATTTTTGATGGAGCCAGGGACTTCGCAGCCCAAGAGGAGAGATATGATCTCAGAGTTCTAAGACCTGCAAAGCGAGGTGGTGGCTCCTCTCTTATCCCTGCTCTCTGTCTCCTTGCACCCTTGTGTCCCTCAGCCCTTTGGGTTTGTAAAACTACCATTTGTTGAGTCTTTCTGTCCATTGTCTTCTGAACTGAGTTTATTTCACGCTCTTAATATTGCAGATTGCTACGTCAGGTAGGAGTGATAGGCAGTTGGAAAGGGGCCAGGCCCAAGACAGACTCAGCCTAGAGGTGAGACAAACCGGGCCTGTGGTCAAAGCCTGAGTTGATAGAAAGGACGCTCCAAGATGGAGATGAGGGTGAGGCCAGAGCCTCCGCAGAGATAGATGGAGCTTCCAGCTGAGCTCTAACCAGCAGATAGGGTCCAGTGAGCCTGAACAATGTAGCACACACAAAGAAACAATGTAACACACAGAAAACCAATGCAACACAGAGAAACAAACAATGTAACACACATAGAAACAATGCAACACAGAGAAACAATGTAACACACATAGAAACAATGTAACACAGAGAAACAATGTAACGTGTAGAGGACCAGAACACTCTGAGGCTCCCCTTGTCCCTTCCAGAACCCCCTTGCTCTTCTTCTGCTGCGTACCTTTGCCAAGCACTTTTGTTTTTCCACTAGATCTATGTTAGCTAAGTGGCCACTTGGAATCCTACAGGCTGATGATAGTTGAGCCCTTGGTAGCCTGTGATGTGATTTCCCTGTATCAGAACCCCTAGACCAAGAGCCTCAGCCGCCACCCGCTCTCGGAAGCCTTCCGTCTCGCAAGAGCTTTCTCTTAATAAACCTTTCCTGCTCTTCACCTCCTTTGTCCTGGACTCCATTCTTGGATAAGTTGGGAGTTGCTTCCCTTTAATACTAGGACCTCCAGAGGCAAGAAATCGCGTCCACATTTCACCAGGAAGGGGGGCTCAGAGAAGGGGAGGCCCTTGTCTAAGCACACACAGCCTGGAGGGGAAAACTCAACCAGGCACACCCATCTTGTTCCACAGCCTAGGGCTGTAACTGCCCACTCAGGAGGAAACAGAGCCCAGGGGCAGGAAGACCAGCAGGGGCCTCAGGGAGTGCTGTGGGGCGTGGTGGCACACATCTGTGTTCTAGCACTTTGGGAGGCTGAGGCAGGAAGATTGCAACTTAGAGCCTGCCCCAGCAATTTAGCAAGTCACCCAGACTTTGTGTAAAACAAATAAACAGGCTGGGGTGTAGCTACCCGCGAAAGCCTCCCACACCTGCCGTTGCCAGAGCCAACACCCAGAGCGGCATTTCCTGTCATTGGCTAAGGGCCGTCCAGCCACCAACCCTGGTGTCGCCAGCCCCTCGTGTCACTGACCGAGGCACCTCTGCACATTGGGGAAAATAGCCCTGCAGGTCACTCATTAAACTCCCTTAGGCAGCTTTTTCCAGGAATCTGACAACTGGACTCTGTGTCCCTCTGGGCGGGGGCTGGAACCTGGGTCCAGCGGAGGTCACGCTCTGTTCCGGGGCCGCTGCCCAGGCCTGGCCAGTGGCAAAGTGGCCTCTGGTGCCAGTGGAGAGATGGCTGCATGGTGAGTCGTCAGAATCTCTGTGCACTCAAGACCAGGAGGTGCAGGGCCTTCGGTGGCAGGGGCCAGGAGGAGCCCTCAACAGGATAGCACTCAGGCTGTGTAGGGGATTTAGGAGATCGGTTCAGACAGAGGGCAGAGATGTCAGAGCCTGAGCTTTTTGTTTTTTGGGACAGGATCTCACTGTGTAGCCCAGGCTGGCCTTGAAGTCTCGGTGATCCTCCTGCCTCAGCCTCCTGAGTGCTGGGATTATAAGTTTGTGAGTGTGGGAAGCAGTGAGGTGCCTCCTGCAGGGGCACAGGTGAGGCTGTGGTGGTCTAGGCCAAGGCAGCAGGGTGGGGGGACGAAGGCAGGACCCCGGCCTTGTGCTCATCCATCAGACCTACACTGTGCTGTGCGGATATGACAGCTGATGACAAGGCGCTGAGCTGTGGTGGCGTGTGTGGGGTCCGAGTGGCATCTCCAAGGGCAGCAGGTGCCAGGACCAAGTGGCAGGGAGGAGCCTGACCCAGGGAGTGAGCCCAAGAGGCCTGTGGAGGGGACACAGCAGGCAGGGGCCCAGGAGGCGGAAGTAGGAGCTTCTGGCTTTGATCCTGAGAGTGACAGGGACAATCAAAGTCTTCCGTATAAATCATTCCATTCACTAGTATTTCGCTATATACCTCTAAACTGTAAGTTTTAAAACAGTAACTACAGCCAGGGATTTAGCTCAGTGGTTTTGCCGCCTGCTGCACAAGTGCAAGGACCCAAGTTCGATCCCCAGTACCAAAATAAATAAATAAATAAAAATAAAACAGTAACTACAATGTCATTCTTAGCATACTTTAAAAACCAACAGTAGCATCCAATTTCCTGTCAGTGTTCAAACGTCCAATTGTTCATAAGGTTTTGCTTTTGCACTTAAAAAAAATCAGAGTCCAAGCCAGCGTGGTGGCCCACATCTATAATCCCAGCACTCAGGAGGCTGAGGCAGGAGGATCAGGATGAGCTTGAGGCCAGCCTCAACCACATAGCAAGGCCCTGTCTCAAAATCAAAAACAAAAAAAGATTCTTAACTGGGATTTCATAAAAAATCAAGAAACAGCTTTTTGACACTCATGGGTATACACATCACATTGTCTTAGATGTACACTACTGGTTTAAGCTAAAACTTAAATTCACCGTGAATGAAGATTATCTCAAGATGTAACTGCCTATATAAATTGACCCGTCACAAGCAATACAATCGCTCATGGGTACAGTGATATGTTTTTGAATAAATAATTCTGAGCTTTAAAAAAAATTTTGGAGAGATTTAGGCAGTTATAAATAAATAAATAGAGAGAGACCGTGTTCATGGGTTGAAAAACTCAATATTGTTAATATGCTCACTTCTCCCAAGCTGATACATAGCTCTACTGTAATTCCCAATCAAAACCCTGGAAGGCCTTTAACATAAACTGATACTGCTTCTCCTCTTATGGACAAGAAGAGACATAACAGATTTATAAAGGACCAACGTTAGACTGGAAGACTTGCTCTACAGCTAAAGACACATGGTGCAAGCAAAAAGCTGGATAAATAAGGGAATGGGACAGAAAGCCAAGCCAGGTCTGCATTTATGTGGGCAATTCATTTGCAAGAAAGGTGCCCACCAAATTAAGCAAGGGAAAGGCTTCCATATTGCTAGAACAACTAGAAATTGAAATTGGAAAAACTGAACCGTCGAGGAAGGGTAGGTATGACCTGTTTGGATTTGTGTTTTTTGTGTTGGTTTGGTCTGTTTGAGACAGGGTCTTAGTTCAGGCTGACCTTGAACTTGTGGAGAAGCTCCAGCCTCAGCCTCCCGAGTGCTGTGATTATAGGCATGTGCCACCAAGCTTGGCTATGATTTATGTTTTTTAAGAACTCTCTGGCCTGGCCTTCATGAGGCCCTGGGTTCAATCCTAGCTACCAGCAAAACAGTAAAAGCCTCTCTGGCTGTTGGAAGGGCAACTGGGGTGAGCAGGGAAAGCAGAGTGGGTCTGAGTGAGAAATGATCTGGGTCTAAAAGAAGGTGGGAGACCAGTATGGGAGAGGGCGGTGGAGAGAAAGGGCAGAGCCTGGACATATCTAGAAGACATGAACACCTGTGACGATGGGACCGTGCCTCAGTTTCTCCACCTGGCCAGGCCCAGGTACCTCAGTGCTATGAGGGACTCCACCTATTAGGACCATGTACCTCGCAGGGAGCAGAGGAGCCCTGACCTGGCCATGGGAAGGGGGCAGGGAGAAGGCCAAGGGTCACCCACAGTCCGGGATCCGGTCTGCAGGGGGGTTCGGGCACGGGCCGGGGGAGCACTGAGCATGCGCCTCTTGAGGGTGGGATACTCAGCCAGGAGTGGGCCCTACGGCGCCAGGGTCCAGCCTGCTGCTCCGTGTGCAGAGCCCTTGTGGCTCCCCAGAAGCGGGTGACCTCACTGCCTCTCATGTCACCAGTGCCTGTGCGTCAGGAGGGGACCATCTCCTGGCCCGAGGCCATTTCTGCAGCTTGGACTAAAGGTCCCTGAAGCCTGCAACCCTGGGTTGTGAACCTGTCAGCTCGAAGCTGGCCTGGAGTGCAGGGTTTGGGCCAGAGCTTTGGGCGCTGGTTTCTCCTCCTGTGGTGCTGCTTCAGGCTGTGCGGCCTTGGAAAGATGCATCCGAGGTCTCAGGCCTGCACCCTGGGGACAACTTCATGTGGGGGAGTTGCAAAGATGGACGCTTAGGAAGAGACCCCTGGGCACCCAGACCCGCGTGGCTCACCCAGCCTCCCCAGGGTTTGGGCGCCAGAGGTGAGGGGCTCACGGTGGCCTTGGAGCTGCAGCTTGAACTGCAGAGTGGAGGCCGGCGGCTCCTCTCCCTCCAGAAAGGGCCCAGCTGCTCTTCCCGCTGAGGCTTCAGTTGCTAGGTGAAGGCGTAAGGGCTGCGACAGGCGCGGGCAGCTGGCAGGACCAAGAGCCCGATGGTGACTCGGGGTTCGGAGCTGGCTGAGGACTGGGGCGTACCCCCCCCCCCCCCGCCAGTCCTGACCCGAGCAAGGCCTTGGGTGTCATCCTGGGGCCGGCAGACCTCCCCGGGAGACGTCCATGTAACAGCCTTCCGAGGGCCAGACCCCACCGCAGTTCCCAGTTTCGCTTTACGAGCTGCAGGCATCCCTGCTGCCGGCCTCAACCTTCCCTGCCGTCCAATGGGTTAGCGGCGGGCGCGTCTCCTGCTCACCATTTACTGGGTGCCCTGGGGAATCTGGTCGGGTGCCAGTCTGGGGAGACAACCGAGCGCCGCCATCCGGGCGAGGGGTGCAACTCAGCCTCCAGCGCCGGCCGCCTCGGGGCTTCCCCGCACCGGCTCCGGGGGCTCCAAGGCGTGGGACGCGGGCGGCGGAGGAAAGCGAGCCCCCAGCTCTCTGGGCCTAAGGGGCTTTCATCTCCACTTGCACCCCGGAGCCTTGGAACGCTTCCCGCGGATCACGCCGCCTGGACACCGGTCGCGCACTGCTGCGCCCCGAGGCGCCAGCCGCCCAGCCCGGTCGGAGCCCGCGCGCCGCGCCCACGCCCGTGCACCCCCGGGTGGCTGAGCTGGCGCGGGGCCCGGAGCGGCCGGGGCGGAGCGGGGAGACGGGGAGGGGGGGGCGGGCCCGGGATCCGCCCCCCGCAGGTGGCCGCGGGCTCTGAGAGGCTGGCGGCGGGGGCCCGGCCCGGGGAGGAGCCTGTCAGCCTGTCGCGCGCCCCCACGTGCCCCGGCCCTGCCCCCCCCCACCCCGCTCTGTGTTTATAACCCCGGGGCGCGCGCCGCTCCCGGCCCTGCTCCTCCACCTGCCACCAGGGTAAGGAGTCCTCGGCGCTCGCCCTCCCCACTTCCCAACCTAGGCCGCCCCTCCCCGGGCCCCTGGCCCGGTGGAGCGGAGGCCGAGGCACGCACTGGCCGCCCTCCCCACTTCCCAACCTAGGCCGCCCCTCCCCGGGCCCCGGCCCGGCGAGGGGCGGAGGCCGAGGCACGCACTGGCCGGGCCGGAGCGCAGAGGGGTGCGGGGCCCCTGTTGCTCACACGCGTGGACGCCGGATGCTGGCTTCTGGAGCCTGGCGGCCGAGTTGGGGGACCAGGCCCGGTGTCCCCTGGGCGGACCTAGGTCCTTCCCGGATCTCTCGGATCCGGCTTCCTGTGCACCATGGAGCTCCCAGATGGAGGCCCGAAAGTGGAGTGGGCAGGAGCTCGCATTCCCTCGCTCCCGCCCCGACTCGCCATCCGTCTCCGCCCCTTGTTCTGGGAGAGTTCCAGCCCCATCTTGGCCCCTGATCCTCCAGGGCTCAGGCGCTTCGCTTTCCCCCAGCCTCAGTTTACCCTGAGCATGTGGGCCCTGAGACCCTGGCGACCTGCCCCAGGGCCCTGGGTGTGAAGGTCCCGTCCCCGGGCGCAGAGACAGTTCTGTCCGGGTGGGGCACTGCCCAGCCCTGTGTCCCAAGTCCTGGGCTGGGCTCTGGGGGAGGAGCCCCTCCGGGAAACTCGGCTCTCTGGGTTTTATTGTCTTTGGCCCCCAGGTCGGCGGGGAGGTCGTCAGGAACGCAGAGTCCCGTCCTGCAGGGCCCTCCGAGTTCTCTGCTGCAAAGTGGGGTGCAGGCTCTGGGCAGGAACAGACCTGTCCTTCCCCAGGGCTATACCGGGGTGCCCTGGGCTTTGATCCCTCCTCTCCCAGCTCCAGGTCAGGCCATGCCATGCCAGGGACAGGAGGGCAGGTGAGGCCTCGCGTCAGCTTCCCTGTCCCCATCCGGTAGTGCTGCACCTGGATATGGAGAGGTCGTCCAGGGGGACAGTGGAGGCAGAAGCAGACACAAGGGGGCAGGGGGAGGAGCCTCTGTCAACTCCCCTCCAGTCCCCTTCCCTGTCCCTAAGGGAGCCACGACTCTGAGCACCCATAGGGTCCCAGGCTCAGGATGGGGGACTCCACTTCCCGGGCAGTCTCTGCACCTCTGAGTACCCACAGGGGCCCCACATCTGCCTCATGCCCTGGGCTTGTGGAGTCATTCACCCCAGGAGCCCGGGGGCAGAGCTCTGCCCCGCCCACCTGCTGTGCCAGCACTTGGGCAGGACAACTGAACACAGCCCTTGAAGTGGCCATGGGCACCCACGTGGAAAGAGCTTCCAGGGTGGAACTCAGGGGTGAAGAAGGCTCTGAGCTCTGCAGTAACACTTCGGGCAGAGTTGCGCTTCCAGCCCTGGCTCCTTTGCTTCTGCAGGACAGGTCCTGCCCCAGGTTGGGCCAGGCAGGGAGCAGATGCACTGTGATATTAGAATAAATAGACAAGTGTGCCCCTTTCTGTTAGCAGATGTTCCTAGGAGAACATTTGAGGGTCTCTCCCCGGGATCTGTGGAGACCTTCGTCTTCCTCCCTCCCTACTACATTGGGAACATTTTTGTTAAAACTAGAGACCAAAGCCCAGAGATTTAGCTCAGTGGTGCTGCTGCCTGCCTCAAAAGCAAAAGGTCCTGAGTTTGATCCCTGGTACCAAAAAAACCCCCCAAAATTAGAGACCAAACTTGCCGAAAATGACCCGGATCTGTCAAATGAAAGCTTAGGCCGGGCCCTGTGGAAGGAAGGTGGGCTGCCTTCTGGTCAATAGTGGAATTACAGCCTAGCTCCTTCAGATGCAAACGAAGCCTGCAGTATAGGAGCTGAAATCCTAGAGAGAGGAACCCCAAAGTGAGAGACTTTTCCTGTCCAGGCAGAGTCAGGCTGTAGGAAAATAACAGATGGAGCTCAGCTGAGCTGGGCTGTCAGGAGGGCTTGGGAGGAGCAGCCCAGGAAGCAGCAGCCATGCAGGGGCCACACAGAGAAATAGGGGGCGGTCTGTGAGGGGGCAATGACCTGGGAACCCTTAGGGCCATGGAGCAGAGAGCAAAGCTGCCTGCAGCCAGCCTGGGCTTGAAGCCACTGTGTCCTGTCACCACGGCACTGGCTTCCGGGCTCCTCACCAGCGGACAGTGGCCGTGGCAGTGGGCCCGGGGAATGACATTCCCATGGCCCGGACGTAGCCTCTGCCTTGTCACTCGAGCTCTGACATTTTAGAGCCGCGGGAGTTTCCTTGGTGCCAAGGGAATGCCCAGGCTGGCCTGGCCCGTGTTCCCTGGGCACTGGCCTGACGGCTCTGGCCAAGGCCACAGAGAATACCCCCCGCCTTGCCAACCGAGGCCAGGCTGGCAGGCAGTGTGACTCAAGGTCACCTTCCTCATCCCAGGCCAGTGTCTCTTCTGGGTGACGGTGTCCCGATGGCCTTGGGAGCAGGGAGGCAGGGGCATATGTCTGGGAGCTGGAAAAAACCTCCCTGGGCCCTTCCTGGAGCACGAGGGGCCTGAGTCTGTATTGCTAGGTGCCTCCTCAGGAAGGAAGCCTGGGGTCCTGGCACATCTGCATGGCTTTTAAAAAAAATTTTGGCACCAGGGATCGAACTTGGGACCTTGTGCTTTCAAGGAAGGTGGTGGAACTGTTAAGCTAAATCCCTGGCCCTGCGTGGCTTTTAAGTTGTGCATCTGGAGAAATTGAGGCCAGGAGAGTGAGGGTGTGCCCAAGATCAGCTGTGGGCCCATGCTTGGTGCCCGGCCCTCAGCTCCTCCCTAGCATTTCCCTGAACCCTGCTGTCGCCTGTGGTGGTCAGGTCTTCCTCACTCCTGACTTGCAGATTGGCACCCATGCTGGGAGAGCTGCAAAGACTCAAATCCAGATAGCTGCAGGCTGTGCCTGCAGAAAGAATGCTCTTCCTCTTCAAATCGAGGCCTCAGGTCCATTTAGATTTTGCCCCAGGCTTCAGCCTGGTCATCCAGTCCCTCCAGGCCCTGTGGCTGAAGAAGGAGGCCACTTCACCTCCTGCTAGGAGCAGGGTGATGCTAATTTAGGGTTCCATTGCATCACTTACTCAGCCCAGCTCTCACTGTATTTCTACTTTTTTTTTTTTTTCCCCCTGGTAGCAGGGATTGAACTCTGGTCCTTGAGCTTGTGCAGCAGGCAGTGAAACCACTGAGCTAAATCCCCAGCCCTCTGGCTCCCACTGTATCTCCATGTGCACACACAGAGGTATCTCTTTCTTGTGTAAGCCTGACAGGCCACGAGTACACACATGCACACACACCCCAGCACACAGGCATGTGCAGACTGGAAGTACACACTTGGCAGGTGCACACGGGCACACAGTGCAGGCACAGGGCACTCTGAGGTGCACGCCCCTGGCACACCCATCCCTCATCCCTCTACCTGCACACAACCCGGAAGGCAGGAAGGGCTCCCTGGTTTCTGAGTGAGAGCTGGCTTACAGCCCACACTTCCAGGGGTCCCCCCTCAGCTCAGAGCTGGTAGAGTGGGGGACAATTGGCATTCACTGCCGAGCTAGGCCAGGAGGGGAGGCGGTGGGCCTGCTGGGGTGGGGCAGGGCCGGTCTGTGGAGCTCCCTGCCCCCCCAGTGCCCCTCTTGGCTCCGAGTGCCTGTGTGAGGGCAGAGGCAGGGGTTTCCGGAAGGCCCTTATCCTGGGGCCACATCTGCTCTCCATCCTGAGCCCGAAGCCCCAGCCCACCCTGGGTGTCCGAGCCGACTCATCTGACCTCACCTCACCCAACTCCTCCTTCCTGCGCCTCCCAGAGAGGCAGCCCAGCTGATGTGGGTGTGAGTCCTGGCTCTGCCACTTGCCAGCCTAGCAAGGTCTTGGGCAAGCTTCTTAACCCAAGCCTCAGTTTCCCTATCTTTAAGATGGGAGGCCCATGGGGGCAGGGCTCAGCTTATGTTGGACGGGTGTGTTTACCATCAGGACAATACATGCAATGGACACACCACCCATGCCATTGTACCAGCTCCCCCACGCATGCACACAGGGGTGGGAGGCTGTACATCCTTCCTGGAAGGCCGCCTGGGCCTCCCTGTGATGTCTGTGGGCCTGGCCAGACTCTCTAGCACAGAAGGCAGGGCCCGTGACTGACTGGTGGCACCTGGGCCGCCGTGCCAAGCAGCTGAGCCGCTGTTGCTTTTGCAGAGTGGTTCCCTGAGCGGGAAAGACAGAGCGTGGACACCTGAAAGCTGCACCTCCAATCCCAGGTACTTCCTCCCTGCATCCTTTCGGCCTCCCTCTCCCTCCTTCACTCTAACTTCCACACCAGTTGCCTGGCTGCAGTTGCCATGGGCACCATCTGCTGGCTCCAGGTCAGGGCCTGCAGGGTCACCAACAGCTGGCCAGGGACTCGGGCTGGGCATGGTTGCAGGCTCAGTGGAGGGGAGTTGTGGCGCCCATCGGAACCCGCCTCGCCCAGCCACACTGTCCCGGGAGGTCCACAGGGCAGCGGGCAGAGCCTGGGGAGTGCGCCGGGGCCTGTGTATTCCTGAGCTGGGCCCCAGAGTCCCCATAGCTGCATATCCGGCAGATGGCCCGAGCCAGACACCTGCCACTCCTGGTCGGGGTGTGGGCCTGGGTTCAGACCTGGCCCTGCTACCTGCTCATCCCTCGGATGACCTTGGCAGGTGACCTCGCCTCTCTGATCCTTGGTTTCCTCTTTAGCACGGTTTCCTCTTTAGCATGGGGCAGTGACAGCACCCACCTGCAGGGCCAGGTGAAAAGGGTGGGGCAGATGGGCTGATCCCCAACACGGGAGGCCATGGGCGGCACATCTGGCGCTGCTTTGTCATCTGTGACCCCCAGGTGACCAGGTATCCTGCTCCTGCCTCCTTCCTTCCCTCTCTGGGCCTCAGTTTCCCTACCTGCGCGCTGGGGGAGTTGGTCTCTGAGCCCTTCCCAGCTGAGCTTGGGCAGAGTGGAGCTCGCAGAGGTGCTGGGTCCCCGGTCCAGCCCTGCCTGGTACCCAGAACCCTTGAACCCAGTGTCCGTTACCCTGGGGAGAAGACATTTCTGCTCGTGGTGTGCGTGCGAGTCTCTCAGTGGCTCTGGGCAGTCAGAACCCCAACATGTTCCTGGTCACTCTTGTCCTTTTGTGCATTTCATGGGCTCCCTGTAGGTCGCATGAAGGGCAGAGTGATACCACTGAGCCTAAAAGGCTCAAATTAGCAGAGTGAAACGCTCTGGGGAACTGTCACAAGCTATTCTAATTACATTATTTCTCCTGGGGAGAAGCCACTTGGGCCTGGTTAGTTTGGGCTCTATCCCACGTCCCAGAAGGCACTGAGGAGTACTGAGGTGTGACTGTCCCTGCCTTAGGGCACTGGCCCAGGCCTCGGATCCTGAGGGTGCAGGTTGGGGAGCTGCCTGGGCCAGGCTCACCCCGCACCGGCTTCCTGCGTCAGAGCCTGGGTTCCCAGACACTTGCTCTGGGACCCTGAGCTGTTTGTTGTGACCTTCACCAGCTACCTCTGGCTACCACTTTCGTCCCCAGTGGGGGTGACAGTGCCTGCTATGTGGGGTCCCGGTGGGGGTTCAGGGTGACCCACAGGAGACCCCTGGGGCATTGCTTGGCAGGAGCTGTTGCTGAGCACCAGAGCCTGGGCCCCAACCCCACCTGGTGCCTCTGCCTGGCCCAGCCCCAGATGCCCACCCTCCCCGGCATTCCTGGGCCCGCTGTGCTGTGTTTGGAGTCAGGGTTCCGGGGCAGGTGTGGATGCAGGAAAGTGAACATTGTGTTCCAGCCTCCAGAGCAGCCTGCCCAGGACTGTGCCCAGAATGGGGCACCAACCCCTCCTCCCCACAGGCCATGTCCCGAGGTGAACCCAGTCTCCCCTCTGCTCCCCAGACGCCATGTCCAGCAAGGGCTCGGTGGTTCTGGCCTACAGCGGCGGCCTGGACACCTCCTGCATCCTCGTGTGGCTGAAGGAGCAGGGTTATGACGTCATTGCCTACCTGGTGAGGAGCCGCGGTCACTTCCAGTCTGTGTGTCCCGCTGCCCGCCAGTGGCCCCTGCCACTGTCCTGCCCTCTGTCTGCCTGCCCCGCTCCCTGCTGCTCAGCCTCCAGCCAGAGCTGGGGAAGCCGCCTCTCTGGACCCCTCACTCTTCCTCTGTAAACTGCGCATGGGGCAGCTCTCTGTGGGTGGCGGAGGCAGGGAGGGTGCAGGGGTGACCGGGCTCGGTGCCTGCCGGGGAGGGGCGGGGCCTGGGACAGGCCCACAGTCCTGCCCTCCAAGTCACCTGGCCTCAGGGAAAAGGTGTACAACCCCCTCCCCCCGGGGTCCCCAGCAGTCGACCCTGATCAAACCGGTCCGGTCCGTGGACAGGGACTCTGAACCTTCCTCCTCACGGCTGCGAAGTGTAGAAATTCAATTGAAACCAGCCTGAGGAGAAAAACCTGTAACAACTACAGGTGCACACCCTCACACGCCCCAAACCGGTTGGCTCACGTAGACAGAAGCCCAGGATGGCTTCAGGCGAAGCTGATGGGGTCTCCTGCTCTACTCAGCTGCATTCCCCGCCCCAGGGGCAGGTGGGGCTGCCAGCGCCTGCCTCACAGCCAGGCTTCCCTGCAAGAGGGGAGGGGGCTCCGACTGACACTAGGCCTGGGGCTGCTTTCTTTGGGGTTTAGTCTGGGTCACAGGGACCCCGGGACAGAGCTGTTCCCCGGGAAGGAGAGGGTGGTGCTCCAGATAGTCAGGAGTTGGCTGCAGTGAGTCCCCTTGTTCAGGTGGGGGAAACGGAGGGGAAGTGCTTTGGTGCAGTCACTGGGCTAATAGCAGCTGCAGAGCCAAGTGGATGACTAGGGCCCAGGCTGGACCCCTCCAGGGCCACGCACCCCATGGAGAGGCGCCTGTGACCTTGGCCGGCCCTGCAGCTGGGCTCCAAGAGATCAGTCCAGAGACCCAGGGCTCAGTCCTGACTGACTGGGCTGCAGGCCAGAGCCAGCAGCATGTAGACAGGGGCGACGGGAAGCAGAGGTCTGGCCCAGGTGGAGGGCACAGGGCCACTGCTGCAGTGGCCGGGAAGGTGGGGCACTTCCTCTCTGGGAAGTGCGCTGGGCTGGGCACTTCCTGCAGCATGGCCTTGCACCAGCTCGGGGTGGACGTGCTGGGAGCCATAGGTGGGGGCGAGGAAGCCGGCAGCAGACAGCTGTGTCCCAGCAGCCTGGGTGCCAGCCGAGTGCCTGGCGTCCTCCCCACACTCCTGTGCTACCTGCCGCTCCCCACCTGGTCTGTCCCCTCCTTCCCTCCGTGACCTGGGCTGCTGTGTGTGCTCCCGCGCCCCTCTCTGTCCCTGGTCTCACCGGACCTCTCCCCTCCTGCTCCCCAGGCCAACGTCGGCCAAAAGGAAGACTTTGAGGAAGCCAGGAAGAAGGCGCTGAAGCTTGGGGCCAAAAAGGTACTGAGGGAGAGGCGGAGCTAGAGGGGGCTGCGCCAGCCTGGGGCAGCGTGGGTGGTGCCCCTGCCAGACCTCTGTCCATTCCCCTCGCATCTGTGTTCCCTACTCATCCACCTGTCCGTCCACCTGTCGATCCTTTATCGCACCTCGATCAGCGTCAGGAAGCTCCAGCTGAGTTCCGTGCCCTCACTGTGTGTCTAGTCCGGCAGTGGGCAGACCCTGTGCTGGGTGCGGAGCCGACGTGGCAGACGTGGCCAATGTGGCCCCTCCTGCCATGGCTCATGGTGCCATGTCGGAGCTGCTCCCTATGGGAAACACCCTGATACTCGTGTCCCTTCCCCCGGGGTGTGAGCAGGGGACTCAGCCCACCTGCCTGGCAGCACCAACCCCCCTGCAGGGCTGCCAGGATCTAAACCATCCCTGGCCCAGAGCGAGGGCTCAAGGAGTTGGTGAGATGCACGGGGAAGTGGAAGCCACAGTTCCCAAGTCACATGGGAGCTGCACCGGAAGTTGGATGTGTCCCTGCTCTGATGCTGCCCAGGTCTCCAGGAGGAGGAGGAGGCATCTGAACAGAACCAGGGAGAGGGCTGAGACTGGAGGGGAATGTGCTGTGAAAGGTCACCCTACCCCATCACTAGATGAGCAGTTCTCCATCTGTTTGCAGTGTTTCATGTCTATTGTCTTGCACATAACATTAGAAATCACCCAGCATCGCTTTCTTTGCTTTGCTTTTTTTCCTCCAGTATTGGGATTGAACCCAGGGCCTTTGCACTAAGCTACATCCCCAGCTCTTTTTCAATGTTTTTAAACTTTAAGATAGGGTCTTGCTAAGTCACCCAGACTGGGCTCAAACTTGTGATCCTCCTGCATCAGCCTCCCAAAGTACTGGGATTACAGGCATGTGCCACTGCACCCAGCTCCGTGTTTGCTTTTGTGCCATCCATGTCACAGTGAGTGAGAAAGGCCAGTCATGGCTCAGTATCACTGTAAAAAGTGCTGGCACTCAGTCTTCCTGGAGAGGTCTTTTGAAAGCGGCTCCTTATGACCTACGAGGCCTCAACCATGGTGCTGTTTACATATGGCTAGCCTTTATCTACCAGATATCACCAGCCCTCCCTCCTCCCCAAACCTGGCAATTGTGCCAAAGTCGTGTCCCGATGCCACCAAGTGCCCCTGGGGAACAAACCCACCCTGGATTGAGAACTACTGCTCTAGGTCTTAGGCAGTGACTGAGTTTCATTTTGTTGAGAAGGTTTTGTGAGCTGCCTGGTTTCAGTGGGATGGTCTGTGGATTGATTAGTAATGTCTGTCATGAGTGTGGCAGGGACAGTAACAGTATGGTTTGCAGTGATGTCTGGTACAGCTGCAGAAGTGGGGGGGCAACTCCTGCAGCTCCGTACTGACCAGCCCCTACCCCTGCTGAGGCCCCCCTCACAGTCCCCATCCCCCAGGTGTTCATCGAGGATGTGAGCAGGGAGTTTGTGGAGGAGTTCATCTGGCCTGCCATCCAGTCCAGCGCACTGTATGAGGACCGCTACCTCTTGGGCACCTCCCTCGCCAGGCCCTGCATCGCCCGCAAGCAAGTGGAGATCGCCCAGCGGGAGGGAGCCCAGTATGTGTCTCACGGGGCCACAGGGAAGGTGAGGAGGGGCACAGGTGGGCCTTGGAGGGCTGGGCTGAGGGAGGAGGAGGTGCTGCTGTCCGGGAGAATGTGGGCAGCCAGGGCGGCAAGGCGGCCAAGCGTCAAAGGCTGTGCCCCAGGACAGCTTGGTGTTAAGCTGCAATCCGGCTTTAAGATCCCAGCAAAGCTCCCAGCTACTCGGGAGGCTGAGGCAGGAGGATCACAAATTTCAGCCCCCACCTTGCCACTGGCGTTCTGAGCCTCGGTGTCTTCATTTGCAAAATGGGAATATGGCCCTGCCGGGGTTCCTGGGCCTGTGGCTGCACCCCTGCCCCCCTCACTTTCACCCACATGGCATCCTCCCTCCGTGTGTGTCTGGCACTATGCGTATTTCTCCTGTTTGTAAGGACGGGTAGGGTCCACCCTGACACCCTCTTCTTAGCTTGACCCCTGTAAAGCCCAAGTCAGGGCACATTCTGAGGTCCTGGGGGTTGTGAATCTGCCTGTTGTTTTGTTTTGTTTTTTGAGATAGGGTCTTACCATGTGGTCCTGTCCTCACATGGCAATCCTCCTGCCTCAGCCTCCCCAGTGCTGAGATTATAGGTGTATACCACCACAGCAGGCCTTTGAACCCACCTTTTAAAGGGGACACAGTCATCGGGTAGCACGCCCCCTTCCTCTGCCTATGGGGGTGCAGGACAATCCTTCTGTGTCATCCCCCATTGCAGTGCCCCAGACCCACCATTCCTAACAGCGCCGACTGCCATGAGCTCTCCAAGTTGGTGGGGACCACGCCAGTGTCCTGGCACAGCACGCGGGCCCTGCACCTCCCAGCGACAGAGCGCACTGCCTCGCTGCCCTTGGCTGGTTGAGGCGGTGCTGGGGTTGCTGGGGGAGCAGGTCAGAGGAGGTCGGCTCACTGAGGGGCAAGGGGCTGGGGAGGAGCAGAGGTGAGGGAGCAACAGCGCTCACGGGTGGGAAGTGTGTGCCAGGCAGAGGGAACAGCCTGTGGCAGGCCCAGACACAGGCCGGGCACCAGTCTGCCTGGGAGCCCCGCAGAAGCTGTGGGAAAAGCAGTAAGGTCAAGGTCAGCGTCAGCGTCCGGCCAAGCCGGGGCCACATCCTGAGGGCGACTGATTCAGCGGTGTGGGAGTCCTGGGCTGCATGGGGGTGGCGGCGACTCCCCCAGGAATGTTGGTGAACCGCGCTGAGTGGAGACTGCGCAGGGTGCTGGGGGTGGCAGTACCCGCGGGCCGGCAGCAGAGGGCACAGGAGAGGCTTCCGGAGGCTCGGCCCAGCTCCACAGCCCCTGCGACCTTACCCCCCCAAGCTTCTGCTTCCTGCACAATGGTGATAAAAATAGACCCGGACTCCCCGGGTGCCTGCGAGCGATGGGGAGGACGATTCCAAAAGGCCTGGCGCCTGGGCTGGGCGGGTAGGAACGCTCTGTGCAGGAAGTGAGCCCGGCGGAAGTCATCGAAGCATAAAGCACCCAAGCTGCTCATCTCCTGGGGCTGAGCCGGACAGTGAGCTCTTTCCTCGTCCTGGCGGCTCGCGGTGGCTCAGGATTCGGGAAGGGGTGCTGCCCAGAGAAGGGCCCCAGCGACCCCGCAGGGCTCGGCTGGCAGACCAGTGTCAGGGTGCGCTTGGGGTCTGCGCCCAGGCCGGGCCCACTCCAGACTCCCAGAGCAGCTCCCGCGGTGTGAGCGCGCTGCGGGCATGTGGCCACCAGGGGGCACCAGAGGCTTGGGTTTGAGGTAACTGCTGCGGGCAGCGCCGCCGCCCAGGGTCCTCAGGCAAAGTTGGCTCCCGTGCCTCAGTCTCCCTGCATGTGCAATACCAGGGAAGCCCCTCACGGTGCTTGGAGAGGATTTTTGAGACTTGGGATGCGAGAGGGGAGGCTTAGGACAGGGCACCGGTGATCCCAGGTATGGGGAGGTAGGGGGAGGTCAGCAGAGGGGCGGGGGAGAGGCTGTGTGGCCCGGAAACAGATGCAGATCCCGGCAGTGCCCAGCAGTGGGCACCGTGGCTGGGTGACCAGGGCTGGGGGCTGCATAACCGCGGGGGACCCCAGGCCCGAGGTCCTTGCTCCACCTGGAAGAGGTCTGCTGGAGCCACTTCCTGCCCACTGCAGGGGTGGTGGAGGGCACTGGCTGTCCCCTGCCACTGGGTCTCCTGGGGCACTCAGCAGGGGCAGAGCAGGGCTTAGCCGGTGCCGCACAGCCAAAGGGCATCCAGGAGGGGAACAGCTTGGTAAGAGACAGTCCTGCTGCCAGCCGACCCCTGCCCACCCGGAGCCTCACTGCAGCGGGGAACCTCGTCCCTGCTGCCTGGAAATATGAGCCCGAGCCTGCTGGGGTGCAGGGGGGGGCGGTTTGTAAATGGCACCATCTGTAGGGCTGGCAGGCAGATGGGAGACCCCGGCCCGCCGTCCCCGTGGATGCCGCTCTGTCGCCACATGTGGACACACGTGTGTGAGACGTGCCTTCCCCCTCTCCCCGGGAGCTGCAGGGGCCCCTGGAGCTGGGCACCCCGGTTAGGGAGGGGCTAAGGTGTGGCGCTTGGCTTCCACCTGGACAGACCTGGAGCAGATTGGGCCCCCTGGCGGCGTCTGAGTCCCAGACACCACCCCAGCCGGCCGCCCCTGGAGCCACAAGCCGCTTTTGTACTGGGGAAACGAGTCTGGGAGGAGTTGCCGGGCGTGCAACCCTGGACCCTGACCTTCCCCATCAGAAATGAGTCCGCTTTGTACGACAGCCACCATGGCTCCACAGCCAGGCTGGCAGAGGCTCTTGGGCCAGAGGGGACACCAGATGCTCACCCAACCTGCCCAGCGGGCAGCTGGTCAGAGGAGGGCTTGCCCTGCAGGGAGCCCAGGGCCTGGGAGTGAGCCCTTGGGTCGGGCGTGAGTGCTGCGTGGCCCTGGGGCAACTGGCTTCACCTCTCTGAGCTTTGCTGTCCTCATCCGAAGCAGAGTTCAAAGCCCCGCTGGCCCTGGTGCCCGTCTAGGTGATGGTGCATAGCACGTGTGCGCCCCAGGGATGGAGTGGAGGTTGATGGGGCTGGGGGGGCCCAGCTCACCCCAGGAGCTGTCGGAGGGGAGCCGCCAAGAAGGGCTGGAGGAGGGTTTCCGCATCGCCCGGCAAGACTGGAAAATGACATGTTATTCCCACCGCTGCCGCCGTGCTGTGCAGTTTTCACAGTAGGTGAAGGCCCCGCTGTTATTTCCCAGCTCCGTGACGGGCACTGGGCCGCCTCCCCCAGGGCCAAGTGGGCTCCCATCCTCTGCGTGCTCGGTGAGGTCCTCGGGGGTCAGTGACTGCAGCGGCAGGAGGAGCAGGCCCGGGTGCTGGGGCCCTTGGATGTGCTCCCCCCGCCAGTTTCCCCTCTGCAGGGAGGAGCTGAGAAGCAAAAGGCCCTCTGGTCACCTGTGTCCCTCTCCATCCCCAGCCAGGGAAACTGAGGCCCACGGGGTGCCAGGTGCCCAGGCGCTAAGCAACCTTGACCTCCAGTTTGGGGTGGGGTGGGCAGCTTGGGGAGCTGCCTGGGGGAGGGAGGCCCCAGCCCCAGAGGTTGGATGACTCTGCAGGGTCCTGGACATGCTCCCGGAACTGTGCACATACATATCAACATGTGTGTGCGCCACGGATCGCGGGACCCTGCTCCATGTTCCTATGTGTACGCGTACCCCTTGCCCCACAGGGTACCCCTGCAGCATGTACCCCTGCATTGCGACAAGTGTGTGCTCTCCCCCTGCCATCCGCACACCCCCTCACCATGCCACACAGCTGGGGCCAGACTCAGAGGCCCTGGGTTCGATTCCCCACCTGCAGGAAGTTGCCAGTTCCTCCGCCTCTATGCAGTGCAGCAAGTCAGGAGTGGCGGCGGCAGGGGGGGGGCTCTTGTGCTGCCCACCCTCCCCAGCACTGCTCCGGCCCCACACCCTCCCGTGACCCCGTGGCTCCTGATGGTCCTGTGCCCTTTGTTTCAGGGGAACGACCAGGTCCGCTTCGAGCTCACTTGCTACTCGCTGGCCCCACAGATTAAGGTGAGAAACTGCCCCGCCCCTCAGTGGTGGGCACTGGGGGTCCAGGGCATGGGTGCCGGCAGGTGGCACTGGTCTGAGACTCTTCACCTAGGTCCCGGGCTCATGGGCACTGTCCCCCTGCTTCTGCTGCCCCTGGGGCTGGGCATCGTGTGTGCAGAGGGTGGGCAAGCCCTGCAGTCTGATTTTTCTCGAAGCCACATTTAAGAAATGGAATGAAAAGAAACAGGTGGATCATCTTAGTAACATATTTTCTTGAGCCCCGTGTGTGTGTGTGTGTGTGTGTGTGTGTGTGTCCAGAATGTTAGCATCCAACATGGAATCAATGTGCACAAACCCTTAATGGGGCGCTCCACATCCTTTTTTATTCTTTTGGTCCTGGCCCTCAAGACCCCGTCTCCATGGGGACAGCTGCCTGGCGGGTGCTGGCAGGGGCTGTGTGTGCCCGTGGCTGCCGTCCTGGATGGTGCCAGCCTCGATTTGAGCTCCTTTGCAGCCACTTCTGCCATAGCTCTGGGAGATTTGCCCCTCAGCCCCCAGGGCTCTGAAGAGTTTCTGTCTGTCCCTTTGGTGGGGTTTCTCTGTCCCTGTGGCTGGCAGCTGTCTAGAGCCCAGCGGGGCCTGGAGAGATGAGGGGTCAGTAATCAGCTCTAATGATCTACTCTGACCCCACATGCCAGGCCACCGAGAGGCCCCGGACAGTGGCTGCTGTTGACTGGAGACCACCTGGGCCCCCAGCCCCACACCCCATACCCGGGTCTCTCATTCCCACGGTGGCTTGAGGGACCCGGTTGTCCAGTTTCTGCTCTTTGTCTGCAGAGGCCGAGCCCCGTGGCTGCTGTGGGGCTTTGCTGGGCACCCACACTGGTCTGCAGGGATGGGGATATGGATGGGGGTGTCCCTAGAACTGAGCCTGGTCCAGGGTTGCTCATTCTAGGGCAGGGGGCACCACACCCCCAGCCCCCAACCCAGACACCAAACCAGTCTCTCCCAACCACCTGTGCACCCGAGTTCTTGGGGGCAGGGGCCTGGCGAGCCCCAGGGGTAAGCGGGCTCTTTCTCTTGGGGTCCCCACGATGACCCCTGTGGCTGGAGTGGCCCCTCTGTCAGCTTAGACTCCTTCCTGTCTCCCCCACTCTGGTGGAAAGCTGATCCAGGGCAACCCTGTGACGCCCCCCCCGCCGCCAGTCCACCTGCGGTCTTTGTGCCTAGTTCAGATCCTCGGGTCTCACTGGGGAAACTGAGGCCCAGAGGGGGCACAGCTTTTCTGCTGCCAAGCCTAGGCCTCCATTACCACCCCAGTGTGGCTGCTGTATCCTGTCCTGTTTAATGCCCCACCCACCACCCCATGAGCTGCATCGTCTTGGGGGACCCAGCAAGAGACCCCCCCCAGGGGGTCATCAGAACTGTGAGCCTCTGCCCGAGAGCCAGCTGTGCCACTGTCCTGACCTCTGCTCTGTGCCCAGGTCATTGCTCCCTGGAGGATGCCCGAGTTCTACAACCGCTTCAGGGGCCGCAGTGACCTCATGGACTACGCAAAGGTAGAGTCTCCCCTTCGCCCTGGGCTTTGCCTGCTGCTGCCCTCCTGGCCCAGCTCTGCTCGGGGTCGTGTCTGGGCTGGTGGCATCGGACCAGGATGAAGCCTGTGCCCTGGGCAGTGAACCTCTGCCCCAGCTAGCCCCTGTCCAGTGGCACCCGCCCCCATGGCTGGCCACGTAGCAGTGTGGTCATGCACCACACTGAGTCCCGAGCACGAAGCTGTTCTCCGCACTGCAGTCACCTGGCTGCTAATTGTCCTGGGTGCTTTCTCAGGGACAGTAGATGCTCTGAGGGACAGTGGCAAACAAAGGCTTTTGTGGCTCCAGCCCTTTTTGAAGTACAAGTTGCAATAAAACATATTAGAAGTTTTGCATCAAGATCCTTAGCCGCTCTCTGGGGTACCTTTCTTTTTAGCAACTCCGTGGCAGCACTTGACAAACAGCCTCAATCAATCAGATGGGGGGAGAGCAACTCGGTGCACACACCAGAAAATTGTTCAGGTTTTTAAATAGCAGGCGCCTGGGCTGGCTGTGCACTCGCTGCCGCCAAGGCAGAACGTTGTAAGGGACTCGGAGGGAACGCGGTCCTGCCCCAGTCGCCAGCGTCCCATTAAGACCCGGAGCGCTGGGAGGAAAGACCTCCTCCACCATCTGTTGTTTTCTTATTAAGAGGGGAGTTTACAAGAGCAAACCCATATGTTGCCAAACAAATTGTCAAATAGCAGCGCTATTAAGGCAGCGGAGGCTGGCAGGGCGTTGTTTCCCTCCCCCGTCTCCTCGGTGCTGTAGACGCCGAAGCAGGTCTTGTCTTTGCCGATAATGAGCCGCAAGCCCCACAAATAGCCACGCTCGCGGGAGAGAGGGGTCCGGCAGGGCGGCCACCTGGACCCCCTCGGGGGAGCGGCCTCTGGCTTTTTGGGCAAAGAGGAATTTCAGAAGTGTCGTGGTCCCTCCTCCCCTGGATTTGGGGAGAAGGTGCTTGGCGTAGCCGCCACCCCCATGAACATTCGGAGCAGGAAAAGGTTTTGCCGGGCAGAGATGCACGAAGCCCCCTGGGCCTCCCACGGTGTATCTGGAGCCGGGTTTGAGAACCGAGCTTGGGAAATGGGGGTTTGTTCTAGAAGCGGAGGCAGAGGCACCCAGGAAGTGACCAGAATCACTGAGCAGACAGGAGGCTTTGTCCAAAATTCAGAGCCAGCCAGGAGCTGAGGCAGATGAGACAAAAATCAATGTGGCTTTGAAAGGCTGCTTTCAAGGCCAAGAGGTGCTCGGGGAGACAAACCATTCGCTTCCTATGGCAGAGACACCCCGGCCGCCGGCCTTGTTATCATAATTAACCGAAAAGCAGTCAGAAGCAGAGGACCAGGTGGGCCCGGGGTGGCCTCCTGGGGGTGGCAGGGCAGAGAGGGTCGGAAACGAACGTCCCAGCCTGGAGTTGGGGTGTGAGGCGTCTGCCGTCGGAGGTCCTGCCCTGGTCCCCCCTTCCCTGGCTCCTTGATTGCAGTTTAGGGGGAGAAGGCAGGATTCCCACGCTGCCCCCAAAACAAAAGCTCCGGAGAACCTGGCCAGCAGCTTTCTGAGCCCCGCCCCCAAGCAGGGAGGACAGCTCAGCCGGCCATGCCCGACCACGCGTCCCCGACATCAGGCAACCTGGAAATGGGATGTTCTCTTTGCTTAGGAGGTTTACACCAAGGAGCACACGAACTCTAGAGAAGATGGTGGGGTGTTTGCTTTGGGTTTTAGGGGGAGCAGGGTTGGCAGCACTGGGGATTAAACCCATGACCTTCCGGCTGAGCTAAATCCTCAGCCCTTCTTTATTTTCTATTTTGAGACAGGGTCTCGCTAAGTCAATAAGTTCTTCAAACTAGGCTTCAGCTTGTGATCCTCCTGTCTCAGCCTCCCAGAGGGCTGGATTACAGGCATGCACCACCACACCAGGCTTGTCTGGTTTTGTTTTTAAAGCAAGTCTACTGGTAAAGCTAAAAACCTAGGGAGTTTATCCTCTTTTTTTAGTACCAGGGATCGAACTCTGATCCTTGCGCTTGCATAGCAGGCAGCGAAACCACTGACCTAAATCGCCAGCCCTATCCTCTTGTTTTTAAGCCTCATTTTCAATTAATGTGGGGATGGAGGGGACGCAGCCGCTTCCTGAGGAGGGCTCTAGAGTCACTGTCTCAGGTGTGAGAGCCAGGGCTGAGCATTTCCATCTGCAGAGCAGGCCCCTCCCTGGATGTCACCAGCGCAGGCCTCTGGGATCTCCCTAGCTAGAGGGCTCCTGGCCTGGGCCACTTCCTGCATGCTGGCAGGAAAGCTCAGCTTGGGGCTTGGAGCTGGAGGCGGGCAGAGCTGCTGTGCTGGTCCTGAGCAGTGGCCCTGGGGTGGGGGCACCGCTGTCTGCTGCAGGTGCTGAGCAGGGTGCACTGCTTTAGTGATGGGTTGGACATTCGGGAAGCAAAGTATGACCGGAGCCAGAGTCCAGGCCATTCTACCCCCAGCTCACAGGGTCATGTGGGGGTCAGCTCCAGCGTTCACCTCCCAACACTCCCTATGCCTCAGACACGGGTCCTGTTGGGTCTGTTGGTTGGTGGGCGCATCCAGCAGTGGGGCTGACACCCCCTTGGGCAGCCCCAGGAGGGGAGGGAGGTGGCTTGGGTCTTGCTGTGGGGGGCCAGAGTCCGGGGCTGTCTGCCACCTTGGGGAGATCGAGGCACTGAGCCTGACCACTGTGTCTGGGCCCAGCTGCCTCAGCCTGACCGTGCCTTCACCCACAGCAACATGGGATCCCCGTCCCCGTAACCCCGAAGAGCCCGTGGAGCATGGACGAGAATCTCATGCACATCAGGTGAGACCAGCCGCCCATGCCTCGAGCCCCACGCTGGTTCCCTGTGCGGCCCCCACCGTCTCTGGGAAATGGCAGTGGAAAGCGGGTGCAGGGAGGAGTTGAAGGCAGAAGGAACAGCGGGTGAAGGTGCCCCATGAGCTGAGCCCCAGAACACAGAGGGAAACGGCCCAGGCCTTCCCCGCGAGTGTGGCTCCCATGGCCGCCGTGAGGACCCAGGAAGCCCGAGCACAGCCGGCAGCAGGTGCTTCGGAAGAGAGAACAGGGCAGGCAGGACTCGTGAGCCTGCAGGGGGGTGACATCACCCCGTCCCTCCCAACTGACCCGTCTTCCCTCTCTCCCTGCAGCTACGAGGCTGGCATCCTGGAGAACCCCAAGGTAACAACCCCCTGCTGCCCTCGGTGCTGGCTGCTCTGCCGTGCCGTGCCGTGCCGTGCCGTGCCGATGCTGTCTGATGTTTGCAGCCTAATTTGAAATTTCATGGGGGCGGATGTGGGGCAGGAGCTGCCCCGGCCTGCCTGCCCGCCCTCTGCTTGCTGCGATTTAAGACCCCTCCTTTCCTGGTGCTCTTTCTAATTGCCGCTGGGATGAATAGGGAAGGAAATATTTCAGGGCAACACAGAGAGGGAGTGTGCGAGTGGAGACAATAAAGACGTAATTAGGCAGATGAGACCACTCGTGGGAGGCCTGGCCTGTGCCACCAGCCCTCGCCGGCCGCTTGTCTGGGTCTGAGCTCCACGCCCACCTTGGCCACCCCGATCCTTGTCCCCAGCCTCTCAGGAGTTTGAGGTCTCTCCCCGGGGGGTTTCTTGCTGTGTCCCCTGCGCCTGTGGGAGGTGGGGAAGGCAAGGAGGCGTCTGTCACGGGAAGAGGACAAGCGCTGTCCTGGGGTCTCAAGTCCAGCTTTGGGGGGCAGGTGGCGGCTTGGCTGCCATGAAGGAGGATTGGGGGAGAGGCAGGGGCAGCTGGAAGGTCAGAACTCGGGTGGTTTGGTGAGGAGGAGGAGCCCAGAGCCCCCCAGCCCCCCAGATGGCCCCCCTGCACTGGCATCTCTGGCTGCAGCCCCGGGTGCTCATCTTGGCTACACGAGACCTGTCCCCCAGCCCAGTGGCACTGGCCATGGTGTGACAAGTACCAGCGATGCTGGCGCCAGGCCCAGCTTTAGCATTTCCCTGGCTGCCCTGGCTGTGCGCCCTGTCCTTTTATGGGTGAGGAAACTGAGGCCCAGAGTGGGACCCCCCCACCCCAGGGTGCCAGCTGCTCGGCCAGCGGGTGGACGGCGGCCCTGTGCTGCCCGCTCGCCTGTGTGGCCCTCGCCTGTCCTCAGGACAGCCCCCGCCCTCGGCCCCGGGGACTGACAGCCTCACGGAGATGCTGCCTGCTGGCCACAGGCTTTTCCAGTTCACGCTCTGCTGACCCCACGACGCCCAGGCCAGCACCTCCAATTAGCCAGTCAGTCAGCTCCGAGGGGGACCGGGAGGCTGGGCCACTGTCCCGCCAGGCCTCGCACGCCAGGAAGCTGCTCCCCACCTCTCTGAGTGGGCTGTGGCCTTCTGCTCCCTGAGAGAGAAACAGAACCCCAGATCCGACTGCCCTAGGATTGGGAGCACAGCTGAGACCTGGGTGAGAATTCCAGCTCTGTTTCCTGTTGCTGTGCCCCCCAGGGCAAGCTCCCCAAGCTCTTTGAGCCTCTAGCGCCTGGTGCACGAAGTGGGAAACAGGGCGCCTCCCCAGGGCTGGGCTTGGCACAGGGCAAGGCCTGTTGTCGGGATGAGGCCCTGGCCTTCTCCTCGGGCCCCCAGGGACCCCTCCCACCCAGTAGGGAAGGCTGGCCTCACTGGGCACCTGTGGGTGAGGCCTGGTGGGCAGAGGCGCCCGGGGCTCTGTGCTATACGCGGAAGGAACCCCAGGGCCTATCCACATGTCCCTAGATGTCCTGTCCGAGCTGCCGGCCTGGCCCGGGGAGGGGTTCTGGGAGCCACAGCTCCGGGGAACTGGCGCCCCTCCCCCGCGCCCAAAAAAAAGCCCCTCGACCTGCGGAAGGGAGCATTCGCAGGCAGATGGCTGAGCCATTTTCTGCCTCCATGAGGGCTGATTGAAGGGCAATGAGGCAGCTAATGCGAAGAAAGATAGAAATTTACTTGCTTTAACTTCATACGGGCCACAGTGAAAGAGTTCATTCAGTCGCTGGCCCGCCGTATCTGACGGATGAATAAACCATTTGCCGCATTGATCATGCCTCTACATCATGGTTTAGTTCATGGGCCATTTGATCCCAATCTCTCCTTCTCGGACCCTGTTTCATGCTTTCTTTCGCCCTCTCCCCGCCCCCCACCCCCCACCCCCGCGAACCCCCCCAGGATGACATTGGAAGTGGGCCTCCCGCCGGGATGGATAAATAGATGGCATTGATACTGGCCAACAAACTATTTGTCATTTGAACTGGGCTTTTAGGAGGGAGCGTTAAAAAGAAGGCAGGCGCCTGGCCACCTCGAAATGCAAAGCAAATGTCCTTTTATTTCTATTTAGTTATTTTATTTCATCCGTGCTGTCAGGTTGCTGACTGTGACTTCCGCTGTGGAGGGGACTCATCCTCCTTGCTGCTGTCCTATCTCCTGTGTCCTTCCGAACGCGAACCTTGGCATCTCTGACACTGTGGTGGGAGGAAGTAATGGGCACCATGCTGTTGGAACCAGGCACAGCCCGGGTGGAGGCTCGGGGAGGGTGGGCCCTGCCCAGCAACCCCAGACCCAGTCTTGGTTCTGTCGCTCGGGCTGAGCGGGGCTGTGAGGCTGTGTGTGCCCGGGAAGCCAGCGTCAGCCCAGGGCCTGACAGGCTCAGAGGTGCCCAGCCTTCCTCTGGCTCCCTCTGTGAGTGGCCGTGTGGTTTGGACCAGCTGCTTCTCTGGGCCTTGCTTTCCTCTCTGGTCCATGCAGAGATGGGGCCTGGGGTCCCTCACAGCCCCTCTGAGGCTGGAAGTAGAGTAGGAAGGGTGAACCCTCCTGGTTTGCCCAGAACTCTGAGGACATTTTGGACCCAGAACTTTTGGTGCTGAAACCAGGAGAGTCCAGGGATGGCTGTTCAGTCACTCAGCCAGCAGCACAGGGACCACAGGTGAGTCCCGAGGCCGGTCCTGAAGGGCCGGAGGCCCAGTGCACCTTGTCAGCCTCTGCGGAGTGCTACCTCACACGTGTTCCCATCTAGCAAAACCTGGGCACACCCTTAAGGTGTAAGATAGTCACAGGCCGGCATCCTTTCCCCATTTTACAGATGGAGAAACTGAGACCCGGGAAGCAGGGCAGCTGGTCCTGGGCCCACCTGCGACCCTGACTCAGCTTGGGCACCACTGTCAAATCCAACACTTATATGTTGAGTGCCTCGTGGGTCTTTGCCGTGCTGGGCGCCAGGGAAGGGGGGGGCACAACCACATTCCCCTCCCCATTCCTCCTCGGTGTCCTCACCTGCAGGTTGGGTAGCAGTGAACAGCTTCCTGCCACACCCGGAAGCTGCTGCACGGAAGCAGCTCAGCTCGGGCCTGTGCTGGGCCTTGGGAAGGGACCGAGCTCAGGACTGTGGGGCCCCAGAGCCCCCATCCCCTCAGCCGGGAGAATCCCAGGCCCGGAGCAGCTCCTCCGCCTCCCCCAGGAGCCGGGCCCATTTCCAACACAGCCGGCACAAATATACATAAAGGTTGATGTGTTTTCAAATGGGTTTCTGCTTTGCTCTTCTCTTTTCTCCCCGTGAGTATTAACCTCGGGACCCCAGGGACGGCTCGGCTCGCCAGAGCACCTGCTGGGGTCACGCGTAGTCATTAGCTTTGCGGTCAGTGCAGAATAAACCCCAGTTCCTGGTGCCGGCGAGCGTGTGCGTGCGTGCTGCTCCCAGGAAGCCGAGGAACGTTCAGCACCGCCCGGCTCCTCCGAAATCACACTTTCCCCCTGACTTGTTTCTCTCTCTCCTGCCATTCTACCTCCAGCTGTGGGGGCGTCGAAGAAAAAGATGAGATCAAGTTGAGGGGAAAAATTGTCTGATTTCTCCAGCCCTTTGTTTCCCAAGCCCCTGACAAGCAGGCCTCGCTCCAGGCTGGGGAGCCCCAGACCCCTGGTTCTGGAGCGGGTTAAGGGGGCCGCCGGCTCAGCACAGGGCATGCAGGTGTTGGGTGTGGCACCTCTGGGCTTGCTGCAATGCCTGGTCCCTCCAACCTTGTTCTCTTTTTAGAACCAGGCTCCTCCGGGGCTCTACACAAAGACCCAGGACCCTGCCAAAGCCCCCAATAGCCCCGACATCCTGGAGATAGAATTCAAAAAAGGTACGTGGCCACGCTGGGTGCAAAGAGGGGCGGCCTAGGCCCTCTATACCCCTCCTGCCATGCCATCCCGGAAGCCAGGGTCCAGGCAGCCCTGTCCCTGGCCGTGTGGCCTCTGGGTCCCCGTGGCAGTCTGTGGAAACTTCTAGTTCCTGAGTGGCCACTTGCCAGCTACTTGGGACTTCGGGGAAGTCATTCAATTTCCCTGGGCATCAGTTTCCTCATCTGTAGGGAACGAGGCGGGTAAAAGAGGGGCTGGGTTTTGCTGGTGTCGGATGAGGTCTGTTTGTGGTGCCAGCGTGCTGATCTTGCCCTTGTCCTCGCTGTTTGCTGGGCTGGCATAAGTGCCCACTTGCGGCTGGGTACCATGGTCCTCTTGCCCTGAAGGAAGGAGGGAGGGCACAGCATGGACCCAGCTCAGTGAGGCTGCGGGTGTGGAGGAGCTTAGAGAAACAAGAAGGCTTCCTGGAGAAGCTGGTGTCAATCGAGCAGGAGTTCACAGCACCAAGCCCAGGCCTGCAGGCTGACCTCTCCGTCCCTAAAGCAGCTGCTGGCCCAGAGCAGGAAGTCTGAAGAACTTTCCCTTCCCCAGGGCACCTCAGAGAGAGGAAGGACCGGGCAAGGGAAGCCTGGGCTGATGGGGGAAGGCAAGGGTTCAGGGAAGCCGTGCGGCAGATGTGGGGTACGGACCGGTCTCCCGCACTGTTAATACTTCAGTGCCCACCTCTTCCGGCCCAAGAAGGACTGACTTCACACCTGAGGGACCAAAAAGACCTTGGAGGGACCAAGAGGCAGCGGGAGCCCCAGGTCCATCTTGGGTCCCCCCGGCCCTGGCCTCTGTGTCCTCTGTGACATGGGACAGGCCAGCGGCACCTGGGCTTCCGGCTGCCGAGGGTCCCGGGGGAACAGCAGCTCCGAGCGCCGAGCTGGAGGAGCGATGTGACCCATTGTCAGGACTTGGGGACAGTCTGGAAGAGGAAAAGAAAAAGAGGAGGGGAGGAACCCTCCCCTGCCTGGTTCCCATTCACTCTCTAGTTAATTTATTTGAAGTTTTAATCTAATTATTAACTATTTTAAAGGCTAAGAGGCTTTCTCCGGCAGCAGCACCAACAATGTCACCTCTTATCTCGGGCAGGCCCCAGCGAAGGCCCCAGCGAATGGGACCAAGGAGGGAGAGAAAGGGAGAGGGGAGAGGCGGGGGGCTTAGGGTTCATTATTGGGCAGACTTACATTTAATAGCAATTTACAACCAAGTTATAAAACCCCTGGAAATGGGGGTGAAGAATGGCGAAGCTGACAGCGCCTTGAGGGAAGCCCTCGGAGCGGTGCCTGGCTAATAAAGACTCGAAAGGCGCTATTGAGGGCTGATTGGCACCCGATGGCTGGCTACATGGTAATGAGCCAGGCAGATGGGTGGGAGATTAGTCGCCAACTTTGAACAGCTTTTCTTTGTCACTGTTACAGCTCTCTTGTTAGCCCCCTAATACATTTATTGCTCATTTCACACCGCTCCAGAAAGTGCCCTTGCTATTCAAAGTCAACCCTGAACCCACCCATTGGCCCCCACCCCCCTTGACATGGCCTGGCCCTCCCCAGCCGCAGCCGCCTCCCTCCTGCCACCCCAGATCCCCTTCTCAGATTCAAGGGCCCCTCCCTGCCCGAGCAGCTACCGGCGCACCCCATCCGTCAGACGCTGCGTTGCGGGTCTGGGGTACTGGGGTTGGGGCTTGGGGGTCCGCCTAACAGATGTGGGGGGGGGCTGCTGTGTGCGCGTGGGCCAGGGCCCCACTGTACTCCGGCCAGGCGGCCCCGGGGAACTGGTGGGACAGAAGGTGCTCTGGGCCTAAGACAATGGTGGAGCGTGAAATTCAATTAGTTCAGGGCCTGGTTCCAATTTCACAGCCCCTAAATGCAAAAGGGGTGAAGAGAATGGAAGGGTAGGGAGAGCGTTTTTATTGCACTTTCCCTTTCATTCCGGGGGGGGGGCTCTCGCCCCTTCTCTCCCCCAGCAGGCCTCAACCTGCACGAGGCTTGGAAGGAGTCATTTGAGCTCTGTATCTGTCACATGCGTTTAAGGCGTTTCGGGCAGAGGAGCGGGCGGGGTGCGGGCGCCTCTGAGGAGCCCCAGGCCCATGGCCCTCTCCTCCTCCCCCAGGGGTCCCTGTGAAGGTGACCAACGTCCAGGACGGAACCACGCACAGCACCTCCTTGGAGCTCTTCCTGTACCTGAACGAAGTCGCGTGAGTGTCCGTAGCTACTCTGCCTCCCGCGAGCCCTGCATCCCACAGGCGCGGACCATGGCAGCAGCTGACGGTCACAGCCGAGGCTCCGGGACTGAGGAGGACAGGCTGTGTCCTCCCCCCAGCCACAGGGCATCCCAGGCTGGGATGGGTTTGACGGTGCTCTCGTTGTCCCTTTTTAGACTCCTCAGCCCACCTAGGTAACAACCCAGGGGTCTGCTCCTCCACAGGATTCTGAGTCTCCCAGACCCGGACCTGGTCAGGGACACGGACAAAATAAAAGACGATCCCAGGCAGGCCCAGGACAGAGAGAATCAAAGAAGCAAATTGAAGTCAGAGTGACCCAGGCAATCCTTTCTTTCTGGGCCTCAGTTTACCACCTGTCCAAGGGGCAGGTGGATCAGGTGACTGCCTCAGGTGTCTTGCAGCCTGAGATGGAGCCAAGCCACGCCCAGCTCAGCACGGGCCTCTGACCTCAGGCCTTGCACGAGCGCCCTATCCACGTGGCTCTCTCTTCCCACAGGGGCAAGCACGGCGTGGGCCGCATCGACATCGTGGAGAACCGCTTCGTTGGAATGAAGTCCCGAGGTGAGTGGGACCTGCGGCCTTTGCCGCCGTCTCAGGGCGTTGGGGGAGGAGCGTCGCAGGGGGACCCGGAGGTCAGGCTCTCTGGTGTCCTGGGCGGGCCAGCCGGGTCTGGGGCCCAACCGTGCAGGGCCGATTTCCTGGTCATTAAGGCTGCCCGGCTCTCGCCTGGGAGGCTGGGCGGACTCCTGCCAGGGGGGGGCGCTGTGAGCCACTGAGCAGCAGGAGCCTGAGGGAGGGAGGGAGGGCGGAAGCCTTTTCCCAGGGGCAGCAGCTGGAGTGGCTGCCACTGAGGCTGGGGAAGAGCTGAGCCTAGACTGTCCTCCTCCGAGTCACCCTGGTTCCCATGAGTCCCTTTGTCAGGCACCTGCCATTTCGTCACCACAGCCCCCTGTCTGGGACTCAGTTTCTCCATTTATCCAACAAGGGGCTCTCCTGTGCCTCAGAAGCTGTCAGTGTGTGATAAAGCATGCTGGGGTGGGCGGGCTAAAAAGGGGTGGGCAGGTTTGGGCTGGGACAGCCCCTTTGGCGGGTGCCTGAATCCCTTGGCTTAGGACAAGTTGGGAAAGATAACACCAGCAAAAACAAAACAAAACAAAACAAAAGAGGCCAAGCTCTCTTGAGGCTCTCGTCCTTCTGGACATTTTTGCTGGAACCCTAAAATCCCGAGAGAGCTGATGGCCACAGTTCAGCCCTCAGAAAGGTGCTGGCTCGGGAGGCCGATGTCCAGGGCCCTTGTGCCAGGTTTGTTCACCCTACCCAGGAGCCTCAGGCGAGGCATCTCTGGGCCTCAGTTTCCCCAAGCGTAGCGTAATAACCCTGGGGGTGGGGGTTGGATCCTTCTGGCTCTAACCTGTTTGATTTTCTCTTAAAAGGTGTGGGATGAGGGAGGAGGAAGCCACTTTGCCTCTTTCCTGGGGTTTTTCCCCCTCCCCTCAGCTATTATCCAGGAGAAACAACCTAATTGAAAGTCTCTTGGGAAGGCCTTGTGCAGAACAATGCTGCTAATTAGCTGTTGCCTTTTATCCTACCTTATTTTGCCTCTTACCTATTTAACATCTGATTAAATGTGGCTTCATCTCCACCTGCCCTTGGGAGCCACACAATGGGTGGCCTCCAAGGCAGAGCTGGGCAGGACCTTGGGAAGCCAGAGACCAGCACCTCATCACACAGAAGGGGAAACCAAGGCTCCGGGAGGGGAGAGGGCTCACAGCAAGTCCCAGCTCCTCAGTGGCAGGACCAGGACTGATGCCCCTGCCCAGGGAGACTTGGGGAAGCACGCTAAGAACTTGGAAGAAGACAGACCCAAGTTCAAACTCCCAGATAATAGCAGGAACAGGTGCAATGGTGGTGCTCCATGAAGGAAAGCCAGTCCCCAGGCATCGCTGGGTGAGCAAAAAGGCAGCAAGGCCCTCTGGGGGTAGCCATTGTGGCTTAGGGGTGTTCAGTACCATACCTTTCATCATGCCTTTCCTGTGCCCATGGCAGGCATCACTAATTGATTGCTGCACTATCCTGTGGACTGCCCGGGGCAGCTCAACACTGCTGGCAGGCACAGTGAGCCAGTCAGGATTGCTACCTGTGGGGAAGAGGCTGGGAACATAGGGACTGGCCTGAGGTCACTGAGATGGCAGTGGAGGTGGGGGTAAAGGACCACGCTATTCTGGGGGCCATCCTGGAGGAGGAGCTTCCACTGGTTCCATGTGGAATGGGCACCCGGGGGTGGGAAGGACAGGAAGCATCCTAGGTGTCTTAATGGGGTCTGCACCCTTAGAGGCCCAGGGGAGCCCAGAGAAGAGCTGGTGTTGAGGGTCCTGGCTTCGGTGTCAGGCCTTAGCCTCAGTTTCTCCATTTGTGAAATGCCCCGAAGTGCTGTGCTTAGTGGTGGACTCAGCTCCTTTACCCAGACTGGGTGGACGGGAGCAGAGCCATGAGGTCAGTGATAGTTTGTCCCATCCCCTTGGCTTCCTGCCACTCACACAGGAAAAGGCCCCTGAGGCACACACCATCCTCACTCTGCCTGGCTGTTGTGTGTGAACCTCTGGGGAGGGGGTTGTCCCCCCAAATTCAGAATTTAATCTGCGAGCACTACAGCTCTCCTTTGAAGGAAGTCAGGATTCTGGCTCCAAGAAGTTGCTGTGTGACCTTAGGCAAGGGGCTCTCCCTCTCTGAGATTCCAGCTTTCGAGGAAGACTCAGACTAGGAGATCTCATCATGCCCCCCCGCCCCCCCCAGAAGTTGAACTTGCCTATTTTCTTGCTTGGTAATTTTACAGCATATCCTGTTTTGACTTCTCCACTACAAATATTTCCCTGTAAGAAAGCAAGAATGAAGGCACTGTGGACTCCCCCGTGGCGAGGTGTTCATTATGTGTACAGTAATGGGAGAAGCTGTTGATCTTGTTATGTTGAGGGTAGAGCAGGAGATGCTATTGTCCATGCCTCGGTGTACCAGGGGGAAATGTCATTTGTATTGATTTTACAAAGCTTGTAACTGAAATTCGTTAAGGGTTTGGTTTTGTTCTGGGGGGTGGCCGGGCAGGGCTGGAAGGCTGGGACTGGGCTGGCCTGGCTGCCAGGCACTCAGGGCCCAGGGCCCGGGGTGTGGGTGTGGGGTCCGGGACCGAGGGCTGGGGAAGCCTGCAGATGGAGTGGCTCTTGCTGTACCGCGGCTGTTCACATCGTCATTATCACATTATCTTTTTAACTCTGGAGGGGGGCTAATTAAGTGAAGTAAATGAAATCAGTGGGGAGGAGGGGGGCAGCCAGCCGCACAGCTCCCAGCCCGCCCGCAGGCCTCACCTCTGCCTCTGCCACGGCCTCCCTGCACCCTGCACACTCTGCCCCTCCAGCCTCTCCCTCCTGGGCCCTCAAGGGCTTCCACTGCCCTCTCCCTGGCTTCCCAGTCCCCTGCCCCTTTGCACCTTCCTCCTCCTCCACCCCTGTGGTCTCACTTGCTCCTCCTCCCTGCTGCTGCCCACCTGGTCGCCTCTCCCTCTCCTCCCTCTCTCCCTGCTCAGGGAGAACTTTCCCGAAGGAGAGCAGAGGGGGAGTCCTGCCAGCAGAGCCCCGGGGTGGCCAGCCTCAGAGGTGCACCCTGACATCCAGGACGGCCCACGGGCGCCAGGGCCAAGGATGCCTGGAGCATCACCCTGGCTCGCCTCCCATCACCATGGCAACCACCCCCAGCCTGGGCCCTGGTATCAGGGAGGGGAGCCCTTGGCTCTGGCCAGCCTCCCTTCCCCACCCTTTCTGAATCCCTTCCTGGGGTCCAGGCGCCCCGAACCCCACAGGCTTGGGAGACCCCACTCGGTTCTGCAGTGCCTCACCAGCCAGACTAACCTGGCGGCCCCGAGAGCAGATGAGAATTTAAGCCTCGGCAGCTGTGTGGTCCCCACCTTGGTCCACTGCCGCCTGCCCGCCCACCCGCCCGCCCGGCTCCTCATGCTCCCACCCTGGCTGGCGATAATTACGGTGTGATTGAAGCTGCTCCACAGAGCACTGCTGACACCTCTGTCTTTTCCTGTAAACACGGGGAGATGAAAATAGACACTTGGAGCCGCTGTGCGTGTCACTCGAAGAGGTCTGTTGTCTCTTCCTCGGCAGCGCGAGGTGCAGCTGTCACTGCCGTCTCCTTTCTCCGCAGTGGTTTGTATGCCGACTGTCAAAAGCCCAAATCCATAGTCTTTTAAGCATCAGGTTTCTGTCACCGGTTTTTTTAAAGTCATTTTTTCCCCAGAAGAAATATACAGAAATCGTTGGTCCCCCCTACCCCTGTAGAGAGAGGGAAGAGCTTTAAAATGCACCCCTCTGATGCGTACGTGCACACGCACACACACACACACACACACACACACGGCCGCACAACCTAAACACTGCTTTTGGATTAGTCACAATTAACTTTAACACCTCCTAAGAGCAGGAGCAGGAACATTGATTGCGCTGGTGTGTTTCATGGCCGTGGCATTAGGGATGACGGGGGCGAGGCTGGTAGAGGACCAGGTGTCTCTGCCACTGCCACCAGCCCTCCCCAGGGTGCCCTTTGCTCCTGGGGGCACTGACCTCAGTTTCCTCAGGGACATCTCTGACGGGCCGGTCGCTGGGGAGTCATAGCTCTGAACACCTGAGCTTCCCCCTCACCAGACTGGGAAGGGGCGCCAGGGATCTGTCCCTGCAGGACCATCAGCACGCACAGCCCACCAGGACCACTGCTCATTTTGCAGGCAGTCCTCGGAGAAAGTTAGAACGCCAGAGAAGTAGATACCTGAGACCTTGTTTTCTAGACAGGTTGCTGCCTGGGGCTCAGAGAGGGAGCTGAGGACGACAGTCACACTGCAAGGCCAGGGATGTGCAGACCCACCCTCACGAGTGCCCCGGCTGAGGAGAGAGGCACCGGGGCTGGCCTGGGTGCCCCAGAATTGAAAATGCAGGGACCCCTGCCATCAGCCTGCTGCTGGGAGGGTGCTGTTCCACATCTGCAGCCAGTGTGAGGTGGGCAGCTGCACATTCCACTCTGCAGAGTGGAATCATTAGAAGGCTGTTTCCAACCCAGAAGTACTGAGTTCCAGCTTTGTGCCTGGGGAGATCACCAGCATGCGTGGGGGCCCTGCTCGCATTGCCTCCTGGGAAAGGGTTTATTCTTGGCAACAAAGTTTCTAAGGTAATTGAAATCTTGCCTAGGAACCTTTTCATCCTATTGGCCATTTTGCAGGTGGCTATTTCCAAATGTTCTGCCCTTGTCTACCTTTTTTCTTTTTATGTATTTATTTTTCTGTGGTAATGGAGATTGAGCCCAGGGTCTTTGCACTGAGCTATGTCCATGGCCTTTTTTTTATTTTGAGACAGGATCTTAGTAAAGTTGCCCGGGCTGGGTTTGAACTTGCAATCTTGCTGCCTTGACCTCCCAGAGCACTGGGATGATAGGCGTGCACCACTGCGCCCGGCTGTGTGTCTGTCTTTTTAAACAGGGAGCAGGCCCAGTGGGCCTTTCTTAATGGCCTGGGGCCATCGGAATATGGAGCCATCCTGTACCCCAACAGCCCGACTTCTGTGCTGTGTTTTCGTGTCCCCTGCTTCAGGCTGTGGGCAGCAGCTTTTCCCGGCCCTCCACTCACTCTAACTTGTGGCTCTGAGCTGCGGCAGACACTGATGGGGTCACGCGGAGGGCCTTGGGTCCTTGTGTGTAAACTTGGGGTGCTGGTGGGGCCATTTTCCACTCAGATCACGAGTAGATTCAGGGGATAGAGGCTGCCCGGGAGCTGTGGTCCCCACAAGTGAAGTGGGCTGGGCTTCCTCATGAGGACGGGATCACATCAGCAGCTGGTCTCTGTGTCACAGAAAACTCAGACTGAGTGTTTTTCATGCACCGCTGGACACGGGGTTGCTTGCCAAAGGCCCTAAGATAAGCTGGACCCAAGAAAGGAGACTGAGGTGCTGGTCCTGTCCCCTGTGGTTGGCCAGGTGACCTTGGGCCAGTCACTGGCCTCCTGGGGCCTCAGTCTTCTCACCTGTAAAATTGGTACACTGGATCATTCAGCTACCCAGGACTGGTCCAGGAGCCCAGGAGGTTCAGGGGACCTCCATGCCCCCGATAGGGCCTGGCTGTGGCTCAAGTGCACTTGCATATTCAGTTTGTAGCAAAGTTAGGAGGTCATGGCCTAGAAAGAGCTTTTTGATCAGAAAGAGCTTTTCATTTCTGAGATTCCCAGACTTAAAGACCAAAGCCTGGAGGGGTCCTCAGAGAGGGGGACGTCTAGTTAGTGACAGGAAGAGCTCTTCAGACAGCCTTCCCCACGTCCCCTTGGGGCTCAGAGTTCAGAACTTTCTCCCTTGTGGTTTTCTTGGGCTTTATAGAACATCCTGTGAGGGGCAGTAAAATACACAGGACATGACCCGAACCGCGTTCGCTATCTGCGCTCCGGCAGCTCCGTGGTGCTACGTTCATCCCCGCGGCTGCGCAGAACTTCTGCGCCTTGTAAAACTGAAACCACTCTTGCACACTGCCCGCAGCCCTCGCTCTGCCTTCTGTCTCTTAAGAGTTTGACTGCTCCAGCATCCGGCACAGCCTGTCCTTCGGTGGCTGGCTGATCTCGCCGAGCACGCGGTGCCTGCGTTCTCGGTGTTGCAGCGGTGTCAGAACATCCTTCCTTTTCCAGGCTGAGCACATTTCCTCCCGTGGACGGACTGCGATTTTCTTATCCGTCCCCTGCCTGTGGCCTTTTGTTGTTTCCTCTTTTGGCCCCTGGGAATCGTGTTGCTGTGAATGTGGGTGTGTCTGGGCTTTTTTGGTTTTTAAAGCAACCAGCCTGGAAAGATAGCGGTGGCAATTTCAGGAGAGCTGAAAACTCGCCTCTCGAATGTTATGCAGTGGGAAGAAGGAAGCTTCCAGGAGAGGATTTGTGGGGATTCGGCAGCTACTGCCGTGTCACTTCGGCACCTGTCTGGTCCAAGCAAGGTCACTTTGTAAACGGAAGATGGTGTGGTGACAGAAAGGCCCTAAACGGTCCCTGTCCCCTGACCTGGCTTGGGCCTCTGTGCCCAGGGGACCCACAGAGAAGCGGACAGCACTGACCAAGACCCCGGGGCCTGCAGTCAGCTCCCAGCTCTCCCTCTTGCAAGCCCTTCTCCTCATGGTCTCAGTTTCCCCATCTGTGCAGTGGGCCCAGCCCCGATGATAACTCAAGCCCCTTCCACCTCCAGTCTCTGGAGAGACGTGGCTGCCTGCCGGGGAGCCCCTGGCTGAAGGTGGCTTGCATGTGCACATGTGTGCGTGTGGGCACAGCGCCCCCTCCCCGCTCCCCAGTGGAAGGGAGGAAGGGATATTTGGGGCCCTGGGCTCCGTAGTAGTTGGTTTAATTACAGGTTTTCAGCCGCGGGCCAGTGGGCAGGCATGGGGAAGGAGGGGGGCACCACTCGGAAACCCTGTCATTTTCCAGCATCTGAGGGCCTCTTCAGAGGGGGGCATCTAGACATTTTCTCCACAAGCCGCAGAGTGGACTGTCGTGGCCCCAGCATGAGCGTAATGACAGCCGCATTTTGCAGCAAGCTGGGAGTGAATGGGTCCGACTGGCTTGTCTCCTGTCAGATGAGTCATTATTTTTTTTTTTTTTTTGTCATTTGCTGACAGTTTGGGTTTCATGCGTTTCTCTCTTTTTTCTCTTTTTCCCCCTGCCTGGAAAAATGGCTAGGTATCTACGAGACCCCAGCGGGGACCATCCTCTACCACGCTCATTTAGACATCGAGGCCTTCACCATGGACAGAGAAGTGCGCAAAATCAAACAGGGCCTGGGCCTGAAATTCGCCGAGCTGGTCTACACTGGTGGGTGCCCCCAGGGCCCCGCGCGCCCTGCCTGCCACAGCTCAGGGAGGGCCAAGGGGGTCAGGGGTGGGGATGGGAGGCCAGGCCCCTGCTGAGCCATCCCCCAGGCACCTCCACCTCCTGACAGCGAGGCCAGGAGGAACTGGGTGCTGTCGAGGGCAGCTGAGCCTCCCTGGAAGCTTGCAGCTCATTTTACAGATATGGAAACTGAGGCTCAGAGAGGGGAGGGCTGTTCAAATGCGCACAGCCAGAAGGAGCCTGAGTTGGGGTCCGAGCCGGAGTCGGGCTGTCCCCATGCAGAGCCCGGAGCCACCGCAGGAATCGATTTTGACAGAGAGGCCACTGGGGCGGCCACAGCCTGAGCCCACCCACAGTAGCAGGGCAGCTAGTGGGTGACCTTGGGTCTCACTGTGGGTGGTCCCCCCACCCCGACAAGCACACAACTCCACGCTTTGTCCTTGGACCCCCTAAGCGACCGTCCCTGGACTAGATCCAGCCTGTCACCTGTTTTTATTCAGCCATGAGCTAAGAATGCATTTTACATTTTCTAATAGTTGGAAGGAGCAAAAACTATTTTATGACATGTGAAAATCATATGAAATTCAAATTTTGGTGTCCAGCCAGGCATAGTGGTACATGCCTGCCATCCCCGCGTTCTGGGAGGCTGAGGCAGGAGGATCACAAATTCCAGCTCAGCATGGGTGACTTGAGTGACTTAGCAAGACCCTATCTCAAAATAAGAAATGAAAAAGGGAGAGAGCTGGGGATGTAGTTCAGTACAAAAGCCTTAGCTTCAGTCCCTAGTACTTCAAAAAACATTTTTGTTCAATGTCCAGAAATAGTTGTGGTGCTGGGCATGGTGGCACGTGCCTGTAGTCCCAGCTATGCAGGAGGCTGAGGTGGGAGGATCACTGGAGTCCAGGAGTTCTGGGCTGCAGTGTGCTATGCTGATGGCGACCTCCCGGGAGCGGGGACCGCCGGGTTGTCTAAGGAGGGATGAATGGGCCCAGGTCCAGACTCTCGTGCTGATCAGAAATTGTAGTTAGACACAGCCACTGTCGTGTCCGTGTAAACTGTGGCTGCTGTCAAGCCACCTAAGTCATCACCCATGGGCTGTTTCTGGAACGTGTCCCCATGTCCCTGATCTGGGGATCACATGGAACAGCCCCCCGCAGCTGTCAGGACGGCTGAGGCTGAGCTTGGTGTCAGAGTCTAGGTGAGGCGGGCGGCCCCTCCTCCTCCTCTCCCCTTCCCCTCCTGCGCTCCAGACCCGCCTGCCCACCCCAGCCTCCGGAGGCCGGCGACTTCTGGCAGACATTATTCCCCACGCCATTGTTCCTGGCAGCTTTGATGCAGGTTCCCCTCCTTGCCAGGCACAGACAGGTGTTTAAATACCATTGTTTCCTGTGGGCTCTGGTGCTCAGTGGGATTTCAACACTGAAAGGTGGATTTGGGTTATAAAAGTGGGAGTGTCATTAAGACATGATGGGGTGCAGTGGGGGGAGCACCTGGCCCAGCCGTGTGTGTGGAGGCCGGGCAGGGGGCAGACACAGGCCTCCTGGGCCCACAGGGGCTGCGGCTGCCACCTCCCCCACTGTCTTGCTGCTAGGCCCCAAGCTGGCACCTACTGGGTATTATCTATCATTTTGTTTGGGGGGGGGGTTGTTTGTGTTTTTGAGACTGGGGTCTTGCTATGTGGCCCAGGCTGGCTTCAGAAGTCACACCTATCCTCCTGCCTCAGCCTCCTGAGTGCTGGGATTACAAGCATGTGCCACCATGCCCAGCCTGATGGGTATTATCTAACAGCTGCACAGAGGTGGGGAAACTGAGGCCAGGACAGACAAAGACACTTGCTCAAGGCTTTGTGGCTGCTGAAATGCAGCAGCTTTGGACCCAGGGCAGGTGGGAGCAGAGGCGAAGGTCTCAGTTACTCCGTAGATCCCCAGGTGTGCTAGGGAGGTGTGGTCCCGGGGGACCCGGAGCCCTGGGTGTCTGGGGCCAGCACGGTGCCTCTGCCCTACACTGCCCGCATTGAGTCTCCCTCTGTCAGCCAGCGACGAGCCCTCTAAATCCCAAAATGAGGCACAGCGATTACGAGATTTAAAAGGAAACAAAACCTCTGAGTGGAGGCGCTGGGGGGAGTCCAGGCTTATCCAGGTCGGTCTGCTAATATTAACTGCAGCCCGGCCCCATAGAGGTCAGGCCGGCCTCTGGCAGCAGCCGGTTGCCTGGAAGCCTGAGGGGCTATTGGCTGTGATTTCCCACTCCAGGGACTCAGATGCTCTGGACCCACCTAGGTTGGCTCTCGGGTGGCACCACCAGCATGGCTTCCAGTGTCAGGGCACCCAACGGGGCCTTGCCTCTGGCTGTCTCAGGTGTGCTTCCTCCCTGGGCCTCAAGCACTAGGCACAGCCATGCCAAGGTCTCCTCCTGGTCCCATCTGGCTTCTGGGTTACAAGACCCCACCATTCTGCCATAGCCCTTGGCTTCTGCAGAGCTCCCACGGCCTTGGGACACAGACGGTGAGACTGAGCCCTGAGGAGGCCCTCCCACCTGGCCCCGCCTCTGCTAGACGCCCTGGCTCTGTGTGGCTGCTGCCTGTGACTGTGCCCCTGTGGCTGTCTGCCTCTCCCTCCTCCCCTCCCCAGTTTCCTGGTCTTGCCAGACTCAGTTCAGGGAGAACCTGTCCTCTAGGAGAGGTGGACCCCAGCTTCAGGATCCCGGATGGGCTTCTTATTTAGGGGGCATAGCTCACCTCCTGCCTCTTGCCTCAGTTTCTCCTGCAGCAAAATGGCTATAATGCACACGTTGCACAATGAATTGTCCTGAGCCCCTGTGTGTCACGTGGTTGGCACGGCCGGATGCCATGGGGGAGGGGACCCCTCCAAAGCTCAGGCCTGGGGCACGCAGCCCCCGGTCCCAGGCTAAGTTCCTTGGGAAAAGAAACCTGAGCCAAGGACCCTGTGGGTGGGGACAGGAGATAGAGGCCAGGCCAGCTGCTCCCAGCACATCTCTGGCCTCCCTATCTCTGGCTCCATCTCCACCTGCCTTCCAGCCTGGGAACGTAATGGGCTAATTGCCCCCTTTAAGCAAGCCCAGCTCAGGACCCTGGGAGGCTGGGGGATGCATTGTCATCCCCAGCAGTCATCCTGGTGCGTTGGAAGAGGCCCTGGGCTCCAGTTCAGAGTTCTCCATCTGACCTGCCCTTCCCTGTTCTTACTGTGTGGCTTTAGACAGACCCTGTCCCTGGCTGGGCCTCTGTCTCCCTAGCTACGGTGAGGGCTGCCAGAGGCTGTGGAGTTCAACCACAAAGCAGAACGCTCAGCGCTCTGTGCACAAGCTGGCTTGTGGAGAGGGCCAATTCAGTCCCACTGCACAAATGTGCAAACCGAGTCACAGGTCAAGATGAGGCTGGATATGAACTCTCATGGCAGGACATGGGCGAGTGAGGACCCAGCCTCCTGCTCCCCCAACCCCAGTGCTTGGCAGGTGCCCCAGGCTGGGCCTCCAACAATAGCCCCAGACCCGAGGCTGACCTGCTCTTATCAGGGCTGGAGATCGCTGCCATCTGGCCCTGCAGCTGCTCAGGTGGGCTCACCTTCCCAGCTCTGTTTCAGAGAAACCCTATGCCCGCCAGCACCATCCCTTCCCCACCTGGCTGGGGCCACCTGCCGGGCTCTGCAGGCGGCAGAAGGAGGCAGAGGTCATCACAGGTCCCAGCCTGCATCAAGCCCAGGGCAGCAGGGAGTGAGCAGAGACCCCTCCCTGACCTCAGGGCCCCTACTTGTGTGTATAAAAAGGCTGAAAGTTCGCAAGATGGAGACAGCTGTTCAGTTTTTCGGATTGGCGATGAGACCCGCTCGTAAGAGCTCCTAGGTCTGACACTTGCCCCATGCAGGGCTCCCCATGCAGTAGTACTGTGGCATCCCCACTCCACAGATGGGGAAACTGAGGCATGGAGAGGTGAAGGACATCACACCTGTGCTCAGTCTGAGCCCACACCACCCGCCCTGGGTACCATGGCATGTCCTGTACTCAGTCACTTGTGAGTGTACAATGTCCCAGAGCTCAAAGTGAATAAGACAGACCGAGGCCTGCACCCCAATAGTACCCCAGCCATCAGAGCATTAGGCCTGGGGTGCCCCGGTGATACCCCATCTTTCCCACACCCTGGCCCCAGCCTGGCACCACAGTGGCCTCCCCAGTGCCCTTACTGTTTCCTCCCTGCAGGTTTCTGGCACAGCCCCGAGTGTGAATTTGTCCGCTACTGCATTGCCAAGTCCCAGGAGCGTGTGGAAGGGAAGGTGCAGCTGTCCATCTTAAAGGGCCAGGTGTACATCCTTGGCCGGGAGTCCCCCTTGTCCCTCTACAATGAGGAGCTGGTGAGGTAGGTTCCCACAGCCAGGCCTGGAACTTCACATCCAACATCTTGTTGGACCAGCTCTCTCAGCAACCTGTGCTGAGCACATGCCAGGCACTGTGACCAGCACAGGGAGACACAAGCCACATTGTCTGTGTCCTCACGGGACTTGTAGGTCATCTGGGGAGAAAGGCATTGCTCAGATACTCACGGATTGCACAATCAGAAAATGTGCTGGCTGTGAGGAAGGAACAGCTCCTCCGGCTGGGTATAATAGTGGGGTTGCAGAGTGATTGGTTGCCATCGAGACCACAGCAGCAGCTGTTACCTGAGATGGGGGGACAGTTTCCAGGAAGATACCACACAGGCAGAGGTTCTGAGCTTGGAAAGAGCCTGGAATATCCCAGGCACTACAAGAACCCAAAGGAAGGAGGGAAGGGCCAGGTTGAGCGGCTGAGGCCGGGTTGTAAGGAAAGGACAAGATCAGATTGATTTTAGGGCATAATCCTTCTGGCTGCTCTGCAGCACAGTCCAGTGGAGTGGGAGCTGACAGGGTGGACCAGGTTTATGGCTCCGGGACCAGAGAGAAGCAGGTGGAGCTAACAGATCTTCAGGAGGTGGCACTGAATGTGCTGGGATGTGGAGAGAGAAGGACAGTCCAAGGTCAGCTTGGTTGGCAGCGCTTGCCAGAAGAGGAAGGGGTTGAGCAGCTGTGTGCATGTGGCTGACAAGCAGAGTCAAGAGAATGTTCCTGAGGAAGGATCGTGCATTTGGGCTTAGATATCTTGTTGTGATACTGGTGATTGAAGCCGGGCCTTTGCGCTGAGCTATATTCTTAGGCGTTTTTTAATCTTAAAACGGAGTCTTGCTAAGTTGCCCAGGTTGGCTTGAACTTGTGATCCTCTTGCCTCAGCCGCCTGGAGTGCTGGGATTATATGGTTGTGCCGTCATGCCGGCTGGGTTTAGGTGTCTTGGATATGGGTCTCCTTTGAGATAGCTCAGGAGAACCATCTTCATCAGCTGTTGGACACCTGGATTGGTGACATTGGTGGGTCACAGGGATGGCGATGTTCTCTGAGGCCATCAGCCAAGAGGAGCTGGCTGACCCCAGGAGGCAGCCAAGGTGGGGTCTTGAGGTCCCTGAAGGTCCTGGCAGAGAGTAGCTGAGAAGGAGCCCAGGTCAGCAGAGGGCTGGCCATTGTCCACACCAAGTTTGCATCATAAGCAGGGCAGCCTTCATGAAAGGGCCAGGTGTCTCCTTTGGCGACCACCTGGCAACACTGGGGGTGGGACAGACCCCTGGGGGACAGGCAGCCCCACCCAACGTGGGCCCCAGCTCCAGTCTAGCTCAGGCTGAGGCTGGCTCTCCCCTCCCGGAGGCCACTTGGGAATTAAAGTACGAGTTTTGTTTGGCAGTCAATATTATTTTTTTCTTTCCCTTCTCTTTGCCTCGTTGAGTTGCTCCCCCCTTCAATCTTTCTAAACACTTTATAAGCCATAAATATAACCGAATCAGTTTAGATCAGTCGGGGTAAATGTCAAATTATCTTCTCTCTTTCTCTCTCTGGCTCTTTCTTCCCTCCCCCTCCCAATCAACAGCCTCTAATAATCTGTCCAACCCTTCATTAAGCCTTACAGTCGCACTCAGGGAGATTAAATGAATAAAGTAAAAAGGGAAAGGGGGAAAAAAGAGAAGAAAGCAGAAGCATTTATTCTCACTGTGTCTCCGACCATTTCCCTTTTCTTTTTGATTTCTACATCGCTGACTTGAAAGCCCTTGAGTGACAGCGTCACAGGGACCAGCGAGGAAGCCGCGAGAGGTAGCGGAGCTGGAAATGCCGCGGCACAGTAGGTAGAAAGTAACGTAATTATAGAGCAGGTCAGAGCCACTCGAATGAGCAAAAATAAAAGCACAGAGGTTTTCTGTAGACCGTCAGGGGAGGTAAAAAAAAAAATCATTGTAAACTCTTTCTCCACCTCCCCTCCCCACCCCAAACTACAGTTTTAAAAAGAGGTTTTTCGTGCCTGAGAAACACCCCTTGGAACTGTCTGTAGCCTCGTGGGACAAGTCTGTCCCCCAGGTGACCCCTCTGCAGGGACTGGAAGGCCCCTGGCTTGGGGACCAGTATGGGAGAGTTTATTCGGGCTTGGAAGAGAGGAAGGTGAAAGGGCAAATGGACACTGGACAGGGAGAGGGACAGGACCCGGCCACCTGCTTCCCCCAGGGGCTGAGCACGGGGGACCTTCCAGGAGGGCAGGAGATTCCGACAGGGGTACGGCTGGGTCTCCAGAGTCTGGGTGACAGTTTGTGCCTGGGATGGAGGTCACACTGAGACATGTGTGTCCCACCCCACTGCCCAAACAAGGTGCGCTAAAGGGATTGAGGAGGTTGGTGGCCAGGAGGACGCCTGGCCTCTTCTGTCCCCATGAGGAGCTCAACAGTCTGGCTCAGCACCTGAGCCCTGGAGCTGGAAGCAGAGAAAGAGGGCTCGAGGAGGGGATGGCATGGCATGACTTATGGAGAGTTCTGAGCACCATCTTCAAGGCCTGCTGAAGGTCAGGACCAAGGCAGGAGGGTGGGGCCAGAGCCCAGATCTTGGACCAGTGGCCAAGCCAGGCAGGGCAGAAACAGAGACCTCAGTTACTCTTGCAAGAAGTCCCTGGTTTTCCAAGAACCAGTCAGAGGCATGGCCTCAGAGTCGCACAGGGCGGTGGACTTGGTCCCCCAACCAAATCTCACCTCTGGAGGGGTTTCCCAGGGGACAGGGCATCTCCTTGTCATCCAGAACCCTGACACTACTTTGTCCTGAGGCTGGAGATCTGCAGACGTGGAGAAGACTCATGGCAAGATGTGGTGAGGGACCTGCTCTCTCTCAGAGGCTCAGAGTGTGCCCTGAGTGTTGTGATTAACAAAGGCGATGGGTAATTGATTGCTTATGTCTGTGCGGGCAGCAGGCACCTTTCTTACCTATTCTTCCTTCCTGTGCAGCAGACATAGCCTGGCTTGGCCAATCCCGAGTGCTTAATACCTAAATAAGTAAATGAGTGAGTAAGTGAATGAATGAATCCATGAAGTCAGCATCATGATCATTGGCTATGTGATTTCACAGTGCTGAGAGCAGCTGCTGTCTGCCATGGTCCCGGGCCAGATGCCCTGGGCCCTGCAGAGGCAGTGGTGGCAGAGCTGGCTTGCAAACCATCTTCAGACCGAGACAAGAGAGCCAAAGGCCCTGGGATCTGGAGAATGGAGGCAGTAGAGGGGTTGGTTGGACATACAGGGAGAGGTAACTCAGTGAGATGGTCATGCTGTTAATGCTGGCGGCCGCCCTGCAGCTTGAGAGATGCCATCAGCCTGTCCTAATTTGTGCCTCTTTGGGCCACAGGGCATCACCAGGTGTTCAAAGACTCTCCCCTCTGAGCCCACTACGGCCCTGCGGACAGAGCTGGCTGGGGGCTGTGTTCTCAGTTTACAGGGAGCAGGCTGTGGCTTGCAGGAGGACTTCATGGGGCTCTTGCTGGCAAGCTGGGATCCAAGGCGAGGCTGCTGGGTGCACTACCAGGTCCCTCAGCCTTTGGCAGGGTGCCGGCCAGAACAGTTCCCAGAACAGGACGGCAATGGAATGAAAAGCCACAGTGGAGGCAGGGCTTGGACCTACGTGGGGGAGGTGCCCAGGTTTCCATGGGGGGCACTGTCCCACCCCAGGGATGCCTCCCTCCTGCCTGAACCAATGAGCTTTTGCCCTCTTCTTGCAGCATGAACGTGCAGGGTGATTATGAGCCCATCGATGCCACAGGTTTCATCAACATCAACTCCCTCAGGTGAGAGGCTTGGGCCCCAGGTTACTCCTCTGATGCTGCCCTCTGCTGACGTTCACACCCAGCCCCTCTGGCCCTTCCTAGCAGCCCCTGGGTCTCTGCTCAACCTTGTTCTCGGGGGCAGGTTAGATAAGGAAATGACCCAGGGCTACAAAGCCACCTTTATGTCACTGTCCCTGAGCTGGAGGTCTAGCTGGGCACCATCCAGGCCACATGATGTCCATGGCCCAAGGGACACACGCTGTCTGAAGTCACAGACCTAGTTGGAGCCCTGGTCTCAGCCCCTTCCCAACTTGGGAGCCACCGGTGCAAGCATTCATCACACCTGCCTCCCAGGTGCAGCGAAGACTCCATGGGAGCCCTGGGAAACCAGCACTTGTCCCAGAGCCTGGCTCACGGGAGGAGCTCAGTGGCCGGCAGCAGGTGCTTTCCACACAGGTTGCAGTGCTCAAGGGCAAGCAAGGTCGTTCATTACCAGCAGCTGCCATGGACTGAACCACTCCCAGGCATGCTTTTAGGTTGGCTCGTTTAACTCCTGGAAACAGCCACAGAGGTTATGTAACCTGCCCAAGGTCACACAGCTAGGAAACCCAGGAGCTGAGTGGGAAAGTCCTGTCTTTCCTGGTCTGGGTTTGCCACCACTATCTCCCTGCTTCTCCAAGCTGCATGTCCTGGGCCGAGCCACCATCTTCTCCCAGAGCCCATCTCTTGTTCCTGGAGCCTTCTTGGACTCAGTTCCCTGGGCTCCCCTTCCCCAGTCACCTCACCGCCCGCCTCCTGTGCTCTCTGTTTGTATTTTATGATTCTATAAACCCTTTTAAATGGCCCCGAACACACCAGGATTTCATAATGGCCTCTTCATGGCTCCCATTGCCCGTTCAACGCTTTGTCTTCAGCAATGACAAACAATGTTTTCCCCTAAGATAAAATAATTACATTATCCTGATTGGAGGGCAGGAGGGGCCAGGATGGGAGAAGGGTTAGAAGAAAGACAACTTCACACACATCTTAACAAACAGCTGCCCCCGCCACCCCATCCTGCCTGAATTCATTGAGCGGAGAGCGTGTTGTTATTGTTAATTTACATTTTCCTTTGTTTTGAATCTGGTTTCCAGGCTGAAGGAGTATCATCGGCTCCAGAGCAAGGTCACCGCCAAACAGACTGCCTGAAAAAAGGGACGCCTCGGCCTCCTCGCTGCAGAGCTCCCTAGCACAGGCGCAAATTGTTGTGATAATTTGTAATTGTGGCTTGTTCCCCCACACACACACCTGGCAACGTAGTGAGGCTGTCAGGCCCCAGCTTTGTTCCATGGTCCCCCGTAGCCTGCAAAAAGTAAGTGGTCATTGGAGGTGGGGTGGCCACAGTGGGGAGCTCTAAAATGACAATTAAAAGAAAGGTACATTAGACTTTTGTTTTTGGATTTCTACAGAGGTGTGTGTGTGTGTGTGTGTGTGTGTGTGTATTCATTCATGTTTTTCTTAGCCCAACCTTTGGGTTTTCTGATTTAAGTGCTGCTGAAGGCCATGTTCTAAAGAACCCATTCCTCTGGGAGAACCTGCCCTCTCTCCACCAGCAAAAACTCAGAATCCACAAGTGGCCACCTTGGGCAGACCCTAGCCCAGCAGCCTGGGATTTTGTCACCAATGGAGGCTATATGCCCCAGAAGTCAGGTGACATGCTTGGGAGGATGTCAGACCCATAGCCATTTCCCTGGGGACTGCCTTTCCCCAGGGCCCACAGGGGACTCTTAGATATGGAGGGCAGGATCGACCCTATCACAGTTCAGCATCAGAGCTAATTAGCATAAGAGTGGCTTAAAGCTGTCTAAATTGTGGGGGATGGAGAACCTCCAATAAGAGAATCCTGGGCAAAGAAGAGAAAAGAGCAGGCACAGAATGTAGCACGTGTTATGTGGGGCCCAGCACACATGATTTCTACATGGTCATTTGACAGGCCAGGGCCCAGAGCAGCCATATTTTTACTGTGACCCTGCCCCCTCAGTCAAATCTGATTCGTCCATGGATGGACACCTGATGTGAGCTGGGCCAATGAGAACCTCACCCCCAGGAATCGGAACTCTTCCTGGCAAGAAGTGAAGATAAGTCAGTGTAGGCACCACGGATCCCATGAGCCTGGAAAGGATGGAGGGAGTGAGTCTTGTGTTTAGTCTCCTCCCATCCCGGTACCTCATGAAAGCTAATGGCACAGCTTGACCTGGATCCCCTGAGACACCTGGTGTTCTCATGACAAGTTTAGGACTCTAGTTTGGTGGGGAGGTTCTGCCCCTGGTACCCAACAACATCTTACCAGGAAGACTTGGTCATCGGTTGCTCTGGGCTCACCTAGTTCTGGATTGGAACCGGACTTCAGGGGCTCCCACCGGGGCCTTCGTCCACTGAGGTCTCCTTTAAAAGAAGTTCTGGGGCCAGGGATTTAGATCAGTGGTTCTACCTGCAAGGACCCGAGTTTGAAGTTCTGCTTCTAAAGTTTCCCTCTGCTTAAAATGCCTATAGCAATAATGAATGACTCCATGAACACTTTGTTGCACATACTTTATTCACATTATCTCACTGGATTTTCAAAACAACCCTGTCATGTACACACTTTTGTCTCCACTTGAGAGGAGGCAACTGCAGTACAGACAAATTGACTTGCCAAAGGCCACTCAGCTCACAAGCGATCGAGCACTGGCCTGGCTGACCCCCAGATTTTGTGTGTTTGTGTCTTTAGCCATGGTGATAAAATGCATCCTACCTAAAAACAACAATGAGCTGAGCCTGGTGGCGGTGCCTGTAACCCAACACTTGGGAGGTTGAGGCAGGAAGATTGCCACGAGTACAAGGCCAGCCTGAACTACATAATGAGACCCTGTCTCAAAAAACAAAACAAAAAACCCCAATGAAACCTTTTAGGAACAACTTGCCCATCATTTAACCACCCAGTTACAAACACTGCTTACGTTTTGTAAATTGCTTATAACGTTTTTCAGAGTTATTTAGGTTAAAGCATAAACACTTTTTGTGGGATTGAACCCAAGTCCTCATACATACTAGACACATACCACTGAGCTACCTTCTCAGCCCCAATGTTCTGTATTTTACAGAACATGAATAGATACTCTGTACTTCACATACTTTTGCTTTATATACTTTTTACCCTGCTTTAAAAATTTAACTATTCAGGGGATTTAGCTCAGTGGTGCTGCGCCTGTATGGTAAAAAAAGGCAAGGTCCTGAGTTCAATTCCCTACCAAAAAATTTATTCATAAATGCTTGTCTACACCATTAAAAATAGATCTCCTTAGGGCCGGGGATTTAGCTCAGTGGTTCCACTGCCTGCCTTGCAAGCACAAGGACCCGAGTTTGATCCCCGGTACCAAAAAAAAAAAAAATAGATCTCCATAAACATTTTCAATAGCTAGGTAATATTCTATCACATTGATATGCACTAACTTACTTTTTTCTCATTTCTAGATTTAGTTTCACATTCTAATTATTTGTTCTGCCTTTTGTTGGATTTCATTGAATATTTTTAGTACTTGGCTCATTAGCTATAGTTATTTTTGCTTTTTCAGTGTGTTCTGTAAGGCTTATGATACACACCTTTAACTTCCCAGAGCCTAGCTCCAGTGAATATTATGCTACTGAAATGTAAATGAGGACCTTATAACAGTACAACCTTAAGCACTTTTTAAATTTTGTTTTTGTTTTTTGAGACAGGGTCTCGCTATGTAATTCAGGCTAGCCTTGAACTCACTTTGTTGCCCAAACTGGCCTTGATGAGATTGGGCTCATTCAGGGTAGTATGACTGTAGACCCAAGCTGGCCTTGAACTCACAATGATCCTCCTGCTTCAGCCTCCTGAGTGCTGGGATGATGGGCCATGATGCCCAGGTAGAACATTTCACTTTGTGCTTATACCTTCCATAGAACCCTGGGAGTATAGCTCAGAGGGACATGCGCTTAGAATGCTCAATGCCTTGGGTTCAATGCCCAGCACCAAAACAAAACAAAGAATATATCTCTATTCTTTTTTGCTTTAGTTAAATATTATTTTTTATTAGAGATTAAATGTAAAAATGTTTTATATTCATCTATCTATTTCCATGTCTGGTGCTCTTCATTTTATTGTGAAGATGAAAGTTTCAGGCTGGGTGTGGTGGTGCATGTCTGTAATCCCAGCACTTGGGAGACTAAAGCAGGAGGATTGCTGTGATTTCAAGGCCAGCCTGGGCTACACAGTGAGTTCAAGGCCAGCCTGAACCACTACATAGGGAGACCCTGTCTCGAAGAAAGAAAAGAAAGAGAGAGAAAGTTTCTATCTACATCATTTCCTTCGCTGGAGAACTTTTACAAATACTTCTTATCCTGCAGGTCTGAGCACTAGATGCCTTCTGTTTTTATTTCTCTGAAAATACTTCTTAGTGTGAGCAGTTAGGCCTTGCTCTATTTTGAGTTCATTCTGTGTTGGTTGTGATTAAAAGTCAAACTTGAGACTTAATCTTTTACTTCATACTTCTAAACTTTTCTTGGTGGGGGGGAACTGGGGATCGAACTCGGGTCCTTCGACTAGTGGTCCTTCCACTTCCGAGGCAGGCAGTGGAACCACTGAGCTAAATCCCCAGCCCATCTAAACTTTTTATACTGATGCTTTAGCACTTCCAGTACCACTTATTTAAAAACTATCTTATGCCTATTAAATTACCCTAGCATCTTTGTCAAAAATCAATGTGTCATCTGAGTATAGGTCAGTTTCTGGAGTCTCTATTTTGTTTCATTGATTTATCTGGATATCTTCACAGCAAAAACACTCTGACCTGAAAACTGTAGCTTTGTAAGTCTTGAAATTTGGTAGCATAAGTCCTCCAACTTTATTTTTGTTTCTCATTTTTCTTTTAAATTCTGAGTTTTTTTTTCCTTTCCATACAAATGTTAGGAGCAGATTGTCAGTTTCTTCAAAAAGCCTGCTATGGGGTCAGGGATTTAGCTCAGTGGTGCTGTGCCTGCCTCGCAAGCACGAGGTCCTGAGTTCAATACCCAGTACCAGGAGGGGAAAACAAGCCTGATAGAATTTTTATCAGGGTCCCATTAAAACAAGTGATCACTTAAAAGAAAGTGACCATCTTAATTTAAGATCACTTTCTAATCCATGAACATGGTATAACTCACCATTTGTTTTTTATTTAACTTCCCTTTGCAATGTTGTATAGTTTTCAAAATTCAAGTCTTCCATATTTTTTGTTAAGTTTGCTGATTCTAATCATCTTATTTTTATGCTACTTAAATGGAGTATTAAATTTTCTCATATTTATTGGTGGTACATAAGTGTACAGTTGGACTTGTATTCTTCAATCTTAGTACATTCACTCACTATTTCTAGTAGCTACTTTGTAAACTTCTTTCTGTTTTCTATAAACATGATCATATAATCTTCAAACATGGCAGTTTTACTTCCTTATTTCAGATGTTTATCCCTTCTATTTCTGTTTCTTGCCTTATTGTACTTGCCAGAAATACCAGTAATATGTTGTAAAAAAGTGATTAGAATGGATATTTTATTTCTGATCTTAGGTAGAAAACATTGAGCTTTTCACCACTGAGTTTGAGGCTAGCTTCATAAGTCTGAGGTGAAAGAAATTCCCTTTTATTCCTAGCTTGTTGAAGTTCCTCATTGCTTTAATATCACAGTTGGGTGTTGAACTTTGTCAAACATGTTTCCAACATCCTTTGAGATGACCATATGGTTTTTCTCCTGTGTTCTGTCCATATGATAAATTACATCTGCTGAGTTTGAACGTTAGACCAGTTTTGTGTTCTCAGGAAACACCCTTTGGTTATGATACATTATCTTTTCTATTGTTGGATTTGATGTGCTAAATTTTATTAAAGAAATTTGTGCCTATGTTCATGTGGGATATGAGTCTCTAATTCTCTCATAATGTCTTTGACTGATTTTTGGAGTGGCCTCTAAGAAATGTGTGAAGTGTCTTCCCATCATTTTCTGAAAGAGCTGGTGTGTTTTCTTTGTTGGTATTTTTTCTTTCATAAATACTTTGTAGAATTCATCCGTGAAGCCATCCAAGCCTGGGACTTTCTTTGTGAGATACTTTTAAAGTGTAAATTCAGGCTGGGTTTGGTGGCACATGCCTGTGATCACAGCACTCAAGAGGCTGAGGCAGGAAGATCACTGTGAGTTTGAGGCCAGCCTCAGGTACATAGTGAGTTCAAGGCCAACCTGAACTACACGGCAATTCTGTCTCTGAAAACATAAATAAATAAATAAATAAACAAACAAACAAACAAATCCATTTCTTTGATTTACATATGATTATTCAAGTTGTCTATTTCCTCTTGGGTCAACTTTTAGTAATTTGTTTCTCTTAAGGAATTTGCTCAGTTTGTCTAGGTTATACATTTTATTGGCATAAAACTTTTCACAATTTTGCTTATTGTCTTTTTCATGGCTATGAGATTAGTGTTGTAACCCTCTTTCATTACTTACCATGGTAATTTGTGTCCTCTGTTTTTACTTGATCAATATAATAAAAAAAATTTCCTATTTCTCTATATGGAATGTCTTTTTTTTCTTTCTTCTGCCTGCTTTCAGACATTCTTTTCATCACTGACATTCAGCAATTTGATGATGATAGGCCCTGGCATGGGTTTCTTATGTCGTGGTTCATTGAGCTTGGGCCCATGGATTTTTAAAATCAAATTTGAAATATCTGGGATTTTCCCCTGCTGTTTGGCTCATCTTCCTCTTCCCTTTCTGGCACTCTGTGGCCTCATGGGCCACTTAAATTGTTCTGTGGGTCCCTGAAGCTCAGATCTTGCCAGCCCCCTCTCCTCATCCCATCCTCACTTGTTCCTCTCTGATCTCCATTTGTATGATATCTGTTCTGTGTCTTCAAGTTTCCTGATCTTCTGCACTATCTAACTTGCATTAATCTCACTGAAATCAGTAATGACGTGGTGGGATTAATGGCAAGTTAGATAGTGATTGAAATATATGGTGACTGTTTAAATTTTAAAAATATATTTCAGTAAAAGACACATTACCATTAATTCACCTTGCTGTAAACACACTTATCCCATCTTTCTTGCCACTTTCTGAACCAGTTCTGGAAGTCTTCTTTCCTGAGTGTCTTTATGAGGTATGATCAAAAATGTGGTGAATGTAGCAATGCCATCTAATGAAAAGGCAGATCCTTTATAACATGACCACGTGTCCTTGTCCACCTTATTCACTGGCTCTGGCACTGTGTGACTCCTGGCTGTTCTCCAAATTCAAAATGTCCATGAAAAGGAAATGTTTTGAACTGGCCCAGGACATTGAGGCAGCCACAACCATGCAGCTAAAGAAAGGAAAGAGGACTCTAGAGCTGCTTCAGAAAGGGGGCACAATAGGATGGATGTGCCCAATGTGAGGCAGAATATTTTGAGGGGGATTTGTAGCAATGTGTCTTGCTGTAATAATTTTTAAATTTCAATATTCACTATGTGTTTCAACTACACCTCATATAGTTTATATTTTTATTGGATGCTAGGCACTGTAAATTTTACACTGTTACCCAAGCATGGTGGTGCACACCTGTAATCCTAGCACTCAAGAGGCTGAGGCAGGAGGATCGCTGCAAGTTTGAGGCCAGCCCGGTACAGAGCGAGACCCTGTCTCCAAAAGAAAAAAAAAATTTACATTGTTGAGTGCTAGATTTTCTTGTATTCCCTTGAAGTTCTTTTAATGTTTTGGTTCAATTACTTGCAGATTAGCTTGATCTTTTCAAGATTTGCTTTTAAATCCTTTTAGAGCAGCCTGGTCTTCATTCTAGAACTAATTTACCTTTCCTTCTAAGGCGTGGTGTTTCTGTGGTTCCTACTTAGTGACACCATGTTCAGTGAGAGGACTGGTTCCTCACTAGAGGAAACTCCAGCAATTCTTGGTCCTATCTGAGATCTTCAGTAACTTTTCTCTCCTTGGGTCCAAGTCTGTGTTCTGTTTCTATAACAGAACACCTAAGCCCAGGTAATTTACAAAACCAAGAAGCTTAGTTTGGTTCAAGGTCCTGGAGGTTTGAAAGTCCAAGAGCATGACAAGAGCCACACGCTGCTTCGATTCGTGGCAGAAAATTAAAATAAAATAAAATAAAATACAAATGGCCGTGAAAAAGATCACACCCGCAGACCGCCCGGGACTGGCACAGCCCACTCTGGTAGTAACTGACCCACTCCAAGAAAGGCACGAATGCCACTGCATGACCTAAACACCCGAAAGGGTTCATATCCTGACACCAGCACAATGATAATCAATTGCAGCACGAGTGTTGAAGGGACAATCTGTATTCAGACCACAGCTGCTTGAATTGGGCTTTTCCTCTACCAGTGCGGACTTGAGTGCCCGGAAACATGGGCCTGTACTGCCCATGTCTGAATGTTGGAAAATATTTATTCCCTGGGTTTTGTCCAGTTTTCCGTTGTTCACCATGGGAGTGTAATTCTGAACCTCTCTTTTGGACAGCATCGGAAGGTGATGTTTTTCAGTGTAACAATAATATAATCCAAGTCCCCTTGTCTATCCCAGCCTGAGATCACAGGGTGTCTCATCAACTTGAGTCACCCAGGTTCTCATCCTTTGTGAACTTGGACCACCCACCCCCGTTAGCTGCCACCTTGCTCTGGTAAAACCCCAAGTTCTTATTGCAGCTGATACCAAGGAGCAGACGTGACAGTGGGCCCATGTGGGAACCCGGAGCCCTAGCTGGGCCACAGGTCAGCAGCCACTGCCTGAATGGTCCCAGCAAAAGAACGGCCTGGGCTACTAATTGTAGGCTCAAGAGAAAGAACCAAGAGGCTTTTTTTTTTCAGCCTGGTGTACTTTAATGTGTAACTCTCAAGATATAAGACATTGCATCTAAAATTATAAATTGTATCATTATCAGTCATCAAGGGCTCCAGAATGAACAGCATCTTCATAACCTCCATGTTTATCATCTTTACTTTCTGGGAGTAATTTAAACTGATCATCAATTCGAAGAATGGTAATTGCAGCTTCTGTTGCAAATTTCAAGCTCTTTATTTTAACTATGATTGGTTCAAACACTCCTGCTTGCTTGTTGTCTCTTGGTTTACCATTGATCAAATCAAGACCAATCCATTTTAGATTTGCACGCTCTGGGTTAACTTGAGCCTCATTATGAAAAGCCCGTAACTTTGCAACCAGATCTGTGGAGTCTTGGGCTGCATTCACTGCCAGTGTGTTAGGAATGACAAGAAACGATCTTGCAAATTCTGCAATAGCAAGCTGCTCCCGAGATCCCATGCTGGTGGCATAGTTTTCAAGGTAAATGGAAAGGGCTGCTTCCACAGCACCCCCACCAGGAACCACAGATTTGGGCTCCAAAACCCTCTTCACCACACAAAGTGCATCATGTAAAGAGCGCTCCATCTCATCTCACATGAAATCATTGGCCCCACGTAAGATAATCGATGCAGATGTACGGGCCTTAGTACTATGAGGAGCAAAAAAGTGAGATTCTTACACAGTAATTCATTGCAAGGACCCTTGGTTACATTCTGTTTACAGAGGACCTGACGGACTCTACCAAACACAGTGTCCAGAACATGCAGAAGAGATGACATAGCTACTTCATCTCAGTCGACAACGGCCCAACAATATTGTATCCCATGTGTATAACTGCTCATATCCAAGAGGCTTTTTAAATGCATTGTGTTCGGGTTATTTATTATGCAGCCACACATCACTGATACTCCAAGTACAGCCTGCAATCCCCTTCCATACCCGACTTCCTGCAACCTCCTTTCCTCCCTCCTGTCTCCCTCTCACCCTGCTGCAGCCTCTCACAGGCCAAGCCCTGCCTGCAGCCCCCCCTCCCAGGTGGTCTAAGGTGCACTCAGCCTGGTGCAGCTTGGCCCTTCCTACACCTTGACTACCTTTCTCTCTGCTACACCCCCGGCCCCTGACGATGAGCTTTGCGTATCTAGTGATTCCTGGTGTCTGCTAGGCACTGCCGAGTGTCTCCTCCACTCCACAGGGAGCTCCCTGTGCGCGGGGACCGAGTCCGTTTGTCCACAGTGGTGTCCTTGAGGCTGAAACCGTAACAGGTGCTCCCCAAATATTTGTTGGATGAATGAATTCCTACCTAGCCTTCAGCAGCTCTGAAGATTGTTCCCCTGGGTCAGAGGTGGCTTTGGGGAGAACCAAGCTGAGGCCATCATTCACCCAGCAGTAAAAGTACTTGGCCCTGCGCTGTTAAGGGAGAACATGGAAGAAGCAGGGAGCTCCCAGCCCCACAGCAAGGCCAGGCGTGGATGTCTGAGCCGAAGCTGCAGCTGCCGCGTGGCCTCCCAGGGAAGACACCTCAGGAGACCCGCCAGGCAGAGACCAGCCACTCCCACCTGCTCCTCTCTGCCTCCCCTCCCTCTATCTCCCCTCCCTCCCTTCCTGCCTTCCTTCTGTCCTTCCTCTCTCTCTCCTTCCACTTTTTCTCCCCTCCCAATCTATGCTGGGGCGGATGCTGTGCCACACCTCAGGGAGACACAGGAAGCAGTCAAGGCCAGGGCCCCGCCCTTCGGGAGCTGACAGTCCAGTGGGGTCCGGGTGGGGCTGCCATCGGCACATCACAGGGGTGTGGAGGGTGACTCTGCGGGACCCTCTGTGCCTGAAGAACTAGCACACGGGGACCAGAGGGCAGGCGGGGGACCTGAGTTGTGATCATACAGGCGCGAAGAGCCTAGTGAGAGCAGAGGGCTGGGTCTGAGGGTCTGGAGCAGGTGAGTAGCAGCCAGGCAAAGGTCCTGGGGAAGAATGTGTCTGCCTATCTGAGGGACCACGGTGAAGACTTTCCTGATGGGTGTGTCCAGAGCTCAGCAGAGGGCATTAAGCAGTCAGACCACAGGTCACACCAGGCCAGGTGTGGAGCTTCCTTTTGGGAGAAAGAGACACAATGGTCAAAAGAAAGGAAGAGACAAAGCTAGGCATGGTAGTGCATACCTGTGATCCCAGCACACAGGAGGCTGAGGCAGGAGGAGCTCTGAGTACCAGGCCAGCCTGGGCAACCTAGGGAGACTGAAAAAAAGAAAGGGGAGACGAGATTTGACTTGGGTTTTGAAACGACCCCTGTGGCACTGTGTGTAATGGGGGAGAGAGAGATGGGATGAGGCACAGCAGCACTTGGATGGGTGCTACTTTTCTTCTCCTGGCCACCCCCAGCTGCCTCAGGGAACACCCATGTCCAACACCAACCCACACTGGAAGTTGCCAGAAAATCCAGCTTCTTCCCCAGACAGGATAGGAGAAGGCACTGCTGCTTCTAGCTGTAAGCCTGACTGAGATTGCGCCCCTTCTGTCTCATGATGGGATAGATTCACCGTAACATTCTACTTCTTGTGTTTCATAATTCTTTATCCAATTTTCTGATATATGTCGGAATAGTTACATGGGAATCATTATTAGGAAGAATTCTCTTTCACAGAAAATTAGACAGCGTTCATTGTAATTCGGTCCTTGTTGGGTTGCAGGGTGGAGGTGTGTGATCGGGTGTTTTGTGACAGTTTCAGCCAGGCAAGGTCTCATGTACCCATCCGTCCCTGCGATCCCAGCAATCTGGGAGGCTGAGGCAGGAGGAGCGCAAGCTTCAGGGCAGCTTGAGCAAGTTGTTGACTTAGTGAGATTCTATCTCAAAATAAAAAGTATAAAAGGGTGGGGATGTAGCCCAGTGTGAAGGCCCTGGGTTCAATCCCTAGGACTGCAAAAAGAAGAAGAAAAAAAAGGTTTCAAACCACAAATATAGTACATTCACATAAAATTTGAGGAGGAAAGAATAAAATGGAAAAGAGCGAATGAGAACTGAAGTGTACAATTGTCAACTATTAAAAACCACGAGCTGAGGGCCCAACACTGCAAAATGAAACAAAACAAAAAATAGTTTGGACCAATTCCCTGAGGGTAGAAGATTTGATCTCATGGTTTTGGCAGGAAGGATGCAGAAACTTGGGGGGGGGGGGCTTGCTGAAGACCAGTCCCCACCCTCCCACCAGGGCTTTCTCACTGAGCTCCATCCCCAGCCCTTTTTGAATTTTTATTTTGAAAGAGGGTCTCACTAAGTTTCCCTGGGCTGGAACTTGGCATCTTTCTGCCTCAGCTTGCCAGAGTGCTGGGATTATAGGCAAGCGCCACCATACCCAGCCTGGTCTGCGATTTAAAAAAAAATTTTGAGGGGTGTTTTTTGAGACAGAGTCTATGTAACCCAGGGTGGCCTTGAACTCAGTGATCCTCCTGCCTCAGCCTCCCGGAGTGCTGGGATTACAGGTGTGCACCACCATGCCCAACCTTGTCTTTGTTTTTGAAGGAAAAATTCTCACCCTGGAGAGAGTCATATGGAAGCTGTGGTGGATTAACTAAGGGTTCCCTTGGAACGCCTGGCTGACCTGAGTAGGCGAGGTCTGGGCGTGGAGGACCCACTGAGGATTGTTGCCAGTGGCATAAAGAGAACTGGAGGGGAAGATCAGGGGCCGCTGATTTTCCTGGAGAAGCTTGTCCGGCTGGTTTTCCTGATGCGAACTTGGCTGTTCTCATCGTCAGAGGAGCTCGGTCCTCACAGTCTCCAGGGATGACTGCTGTTCTTGTCAGGGGAGTGCTGCTTTCGGCTCCAGTGCAGCTCCCTCAGCCTGGGGGCACAGAGCCCTCACCCCGTTGCCGGCACAGACTTTCCAGTTTCCACCACTGGCCTTTGGCCCTTCCCGGAGCAGATCCTCGATACTGACTTGCGTGAGGCATTGCTGTGGGCTCCAGGCCCTCAGACGTGAGCGGGACACTGCTGTGGGATCCAGGTCCTCGGCTGGATCCTTCGGGTCTCTAGCGTGTGGGCAGATCTCTTGCACGCCTCTGCATTTGACTTTTTGGGTGAATATTCTAAAGTAATCCTGTAAATCATGTGTCCTGTGTTAAGCCTATTCCCTTGCAAACCCTGACTACAGCAGAAGTGTTTGGAGATGGGTCGTATATATGTTTGCTTCGAAACCATGTATGAGGAGGAAGCAGGTGGGGTGGATTGGCTTGGCAATCAGTGAATGTGTATCTGATGTAATATTCTATTTCTATGTGCTTTCAAAATTTCCTGTTTGTGGCATGGTTTCCCATTGATGCCCAGGCTGCCTCCAACTTCTGGGTTCCATGATCCTCCTGCCTCAGCTTCCTGAGAGGTTAGGACTACAGGCATGTGATGCTGCGTTGGCTCAAAAAGAGTTTTTAGAAAGAGGAATTGAAGAACTGGGAGGCTAAGCAACTGGCTCAAGGTCTCCAAAGGGGAAGCGGGTGCTGGGCTTTCTAGAGACCTTTCTTTAGAGGATGGGAGTGACTTTAGTGACTTCCAGGGCTTTGGAGCTGGACAGACAGCAGTGTCCCAGCCACCAGCCAGCTGACCCCTCCTTCTAGCCCCTTCTGCAGCTCTGGAAAACCGAAGCGTCCCTGTGTGTTAGGGTTTACAGCTAGAGGATCCCCCACCCAGGCCTCATGGGTGGACTGGACAGTGATTGGATCCTGGCCTGGTTTGGCTGACTTGCTCCTAGGGGCAGGGTCTGGGATGCTGGGGGCATGGCCTGGAGGGCTCTGTCTCCCTCCCCAGCTCCCCCTTCTCTGCTTCCTGTCACCAGGTGAGTCGCTGTCCTTTGCCAGACCCTTCCACCAAGACTTTCTGCCTTGAAGTGGCCAACTGTGGACTGAAAATGGGAATCAGAGTAAACCACTCCTCCTCTACATTGTCTGTCAGGTAGTATTTTGTCCCAGTGACAAGAAAAGTGACTAAGAAATTGTGCAAGGCAGGGGATGGGGCTGGTTTGTGTGCAGGTACAACACAGGTGCAGACCCCACACAGCACATCAGTGCAAGGACACAGCACCCACACGCACACACACACAGACACAGATGTGCACCTGCGTGTACATGACATGTGTGTGTGCCTGCTCGTACATATGCAAGCACACACATGTGGACACACATACGCTAGCACCCACATATACCATTCTTGGGGGACAGCTGGATGAATTTGGATCTGCTACTCAGCTGGCAGACCTCCAGCTGTATAGATATGGAACATTGTCACTGTCCCATGGGCCCCAGGGCCATGGTGAAACCACATGTGAAATCGGAGAGTTAAAAGCAAGCAGATGTGGGGCCATGGATTTAGCTCAGTGGTTCTGCTGCCTGCTTTGCAAGTGCAAGGTTCCGAGTTTGATCCCTGGTACCAAAAAAAAAAAAAAAAAAGCAAGAAGGTGTGATGGTGCACATCTGTCATTCCAGCACTTGGGAGGCTGAGGCAGGATGATTGCTGCAAGTTCGAGGCCAGCCTGGGCTCCATAGTGAGTTCAAGATCAGCCTGAACTACACAGTGAGACCCTGTCTCAAAACAAAAACAAACACTGCCCCGCACCAAATCATAGGGTTAAAAGCAAAGGAGAATGCTTTTTTTCCCTTAAAATATAAAAAAGGGAGGGCTGGAGATTTAGCTCAGTGGTGTGGCTGCCTGCCTTGCAAGCGCAAGGTCCCGATTTCGATCCCCAGTACCAAAATATCTGTGTATATATGTATATATAGATATAGATATATAGAAGGGCTGTGCAGGCAGGCGAGGGTTAGACAAAGGGTCCCTTGCTTATTTCAGGAGTGCTCGGGGCATGGCTGGTTCCTGCCCTGCAGAACTTCATGAGAAAGTGAATTTCCTTCCAAAGAGAGTCCCTGGTTTAAGAAGGGACTTCTGTGGCCTAGGGATTTAGCTCAGTGGTTCTGCCACCTACCTCAAAAGTGCAAGGTCCTGAATTTGATCCCTGGTACTGAAAAAAAAGAAGGGACTTCTGTAAGATACTAGAAAAGTGAGCCCTGGCCTCAAAGCCAATACTTTTAAGGAATTTTAAGGAATGATTTTAGCTGTGTTAATGTTCTGTGGGTTTTGTCTGTTTGTTTGTTTTGTTACCTCCCCAGCCCTTTTTGGGTTTTTATTTTGAGACAGGTCTTACTGAGCCCTTAAGTTGCCCAGGCTGATCTAAAACTTTCGATCCTCCTGCCTCAGCCTCCGAGAGTGCTGGGATGACAGATGTGCACTGCATCAAGCTTGACCTGTGCCTTTCCAGGAAAGTCCTTACCCTTGAGAACCTGCCTCTGCTCTCTCGCTCTCCACTGATTTGTGCTGAGGGAATCCACAGGTATCGGGACTCCCACAGGGGCCATGTGCCCAGCCTGGCTGCGGCGAGGGCATGGAGGTCAGGGAGGGACAGTCACAGCCAGGCCCTTGTGAGCCTGGCACCCACCCTGGACCCAGGCTTCCCCTTTCCAGCTTCAGGGCTCCAGATGCTGAACAGAGGGATAACAGCTGGGCCTGGAGCAGCCAACAAGTGCCAGGGAGGAACCCTGAGGGCCCAGAGGACAGCAGTGTTGAGCTCATGTCACCTCCTGGTCCCAGAGCTCCCACTGGCCCCCAAGTGCTGGACCAGCCCCCCCCCCACACCCTGCTTGCAATTCCCCAGGATGCAGGCACCTGGCCCCTCCAGGCTCAGATGCCAGAGTTACCCTGCCTCCCGCCGTGGAAGACAGGCCTCGAGCTGAGGGCGCCACCCAGCCCTGCCCACCTGTCAGCTGCCCAGATTCGGACCCAGGGTCCCCATGTGGCTGCGGCTGCAGGGAGGAGGCCCGAGCCTTGACCGCTGGAGCCGAGCCGAGGACCCAAGGCCCGGCACTGAGCTGCTCTGCGTGACTCTCAGGCTGGGGAAAGGGCTCACCCGGGGTCAGCCCAATCGATATCTCATCCGCAGCTCTCCTAGCGGAAGTGATGGCTATTGGAACGCGGTAATGGGTGTTGTCTACTGGAAGAGACTAATCTTCCCAGCTGTGGAGGGCTCTGCAGGTGGCCCACGCACTGCAGGCTTGCTCTGCTGCTGGCTCCGGCTGTCTGTCACAGCAGCCACTGGGGTGGGCAGGGCACTTTTAAAGCCACAGCAGCCTCGCTGAAGCTGGTGTCCACCTGGGCCTCCAGAACAGCCTCGGTGGTGATCCAAGCCCGTCCCTCCATGCACAGAAGGGGAGATGGAGAGCAGGGCTTTGCCTAAGGCCAGACCCTCAGCCAGACAAGGGTGGAAAGGAAGCGCTGCTCTTGACTCCCCAGCCAATGACAGTGTGACTGCGCCAAGCGCCTGCCCATGGGAACACCAGGGTTCTGCATTAACGGACTCCATGTCACCCTTGCTCTGTCTTTTGCAACCCAGCTGTCAGTCCACCGGCCACCCTGATAGGCCATTGGCCCTGCGGCCCTCTGCTGTGGGTGCTGCTCGGGGCTCATCTCCCAGCACTAACTGAGCAGCTGCTATGTGCCTGGCTGGTGCCCAGCCCTGGAGACACGGGCTCCTCGAACACAAAGCCTTTGTCTCAATGGCTTTTCCAGCTGACAGATGGAGGCAGACAGAGATCGTGGAAGCTGCTGAGCTGACTCAGCCGACAACTTGGTGTGTGGTCTTAGGGAGGTCTCTTAACTTCTACCTCAGTTTCCCCAAATGTAAAACAAGGGCTTGAACTCAATGATCCCTGAAGAAGGCAGAGTTTCTTTCTTCCAAATGTCCTTTACGCTCATGAGGGTTCAGAAGCCCCTCCAGAGTTCCCCAGGAGGCTCCAGGGGTCCCTGCCAGTGAGACACTAGATGCTCTGTGAGGGCAGGCCACTGGCTTCCGGTGTACATCAGTGTGCTGCCTGACCTAGCAGCCAACAGGAAGGGCCCAGGCTAAATCCTCCTGACTTGTGAAATAGCAAGCCGCATTTGTGCAGAAGATAGGGTACTCTTTCCCTAGGGACTAAACCCAGGGCCTTGCACTGAACTACATCTTCAGCCCTTTTATTTTATTTTATTTTTTTGAGACAGGGTCTTGCTATGTCACTAAGTTGCCCAGGCAGGACTCAAACTGGTGATTCTCCTGCCTCAGCCTTGTAGGTGCAGAGATGGAGGCCGAGGCATTCATAGCACAGGCCTGATACACAGGCTCTGTGGTGGCTCCTGGGACCCGGGCAGCTGAGGACCTGCAGGTTTCTCTCGGGCCCACACCAGCCTCCCCCACCATAAGCCCAAGTTCACTGGCATCCCTGGGGAGATGGTTGGGGCTGCTGGGTCCCAGGAAAGGGGTCCGGGCAGACTTAGAGGCTGCCTGTGCCCTCATCCCTCCAACTCAGTCTCCTCACCTGCAAAAGGGACCCGATCGCAGGGTCAATTGAACAGCACTGTCCTGAGCAGTACATTACACACACAAAGAGGTCAAACCAGGCGGCCACTGGCCCTGTTACAGCTGCTTATCCCCTTCCGCCCAGGGCCGGGCTCTGGCTTCCTTGCCCAGCCCTTGAAGCAGGAATGGGACAGGTGCCAACTGTGGCCTCTCTGCCCTGCCCTGGCACCGGCAGGGACCCAGCCGGGCCCTCAGCTAAGGCCCAGTGATGCAGGGTGGAACAGGCCTTTCCATCTGAGACCAGACGTCTCCAGGGCCTCAGGTTGACAGCCTGCTGTGTGGGCTCCCGGGCCCGGCTGGTGCCATCATTTACTTATGTCTGTCCCCCGCTCAAAAGCCCACCACTCAGCTGGCTGCTCCTCCCAGGGTCCCCAACACCGTGCCAGCCCCAGCTGCATGAAGACAGATGCATTAGGCCTTGTCGGGGAGCCCCCATGGGGTGGGGCACGTGTGTGAGACAGAAATGGGAGATGCCGGGGCCTGCAGCAGTTTGGGAATAAAGCTGATGTGGGCCTCGGGGCTGGTCCCGGCACGCCTCAGGACAGCTCCTCGCTCACTCCACAGTGATCTCTGCACTGGTCCTGTAGCTCCGCCCTATTCAAGGAGCTGGGGATGCGAGGTGAAAACAACAAGTTGGAGCCAGGAGTGGAGGCGCACATGCCTGCAATCCCAGCACTCGGGAGGATCACTGCTGGCTGCACGGCGACTTCCAGGCCAACCTGACTATGTGCCAGACCTTGTTAAAAAGAAACAACCCTGGGGTAAGGAGAAATGTTCAAGGGGCTCTGGAGGCCATTTGGAAAGGGGATTTGGGGGACTTGGAGCGGGGTGAGCAGAGCAGCCTGTGAAGTGTGTAGGGAATAGCACATGCAGAGGCTCGAGGGAGCAAAAGCATTTGAAGATGGCTTTGGGAGAGACCCCGCAGGGCAGGGGCCTTGGGTTCATACTAAGAGCTCCAGGGCAGCTCTGTGGGTGAGAAAACCAGGTCAGGCAGCGACCGGCTTCCCTCCAAACCTGGGAGTACTGCCCCCTGCGATCCCAGGCCCTCAGCTCAACCTCCCTGCCCTCCCGTGCCCGGGGCTCCGAGGTCCCCCAGGGGACGGCTCTCCCAGGGAGTGGGGTCCCTGCTCCCTCAGAGCCCTCCCAACAAGGCGGCTTTGTCTGGCAGCTCGGGACCGCGGGGCTCCTCCCCAGGCCCCCCGAGCAGCCCGCAGGAGCTCTGAAAGGAGGCTTTCATCCCAGGCCCGGGCCAGACTGCTGGGAAGCTGGCGGCCAGGGCTGGCCCACGGGCTGGGCAGAGCCACAGCCCGGGCTCCTGGGGCTGCAGACAGAGAGAGAGGCCTGGACAAAGGGGTGCCCCAGGGAAGACAAGAGGACTACACAGGCTACCCCACAATCTGCTCACTGGATCGCAGCGGTCAGTGACACAGCCCTTTGTGCTACCCCTGCCCCGTGGGAGAAAGGAGGCAGGTAAGCCCCAGCCTCAGCGTAAGAGGATCTCCCGCCGTCCTGCTCCTTGTTCCTGTCCTGGGAAGCGTGGTGGGGGGCGCATTTCCAGGTGAAAGGAGCTTCGCACGCATGTACGCACGCAGGATGGCAGCCAGCCCTGGGTAGCCTGGAGAGAGAGACGGGGAGAAGAAATGTCCAGAAGGCTGATATTCTCTGAGCCACCTCCACTTAGCTCTGGTTGCGGTGTTAACAGCACAATGGGGCCTTCAAGCCTCCGTGTGACCCTGGGTGCCCAGGAGGGGCAGCTCCCTCTCCTAGGTATAGATGCAGAGGCCCGAGAGGTTAAACTTCCTGCCTAAAGCCGCCCAGCTGGTGAGAGCCTATGTTGGGATTCGAACCCAGGAGCCATCTGTCCACACAGCTCTGTCCTGGCTGTGGCACTGAGATGTAAAGACAGAGAAGGACACAGCCTCCCCTGCCACCCACACAGGACCCCAGCAGCACCCACTTACTATTTTCCTTTTATTTATTTATTTATTTATTTATTTGGCAGTACTGGGGATCAAACTCAGGACCTCGCACTTGCAAGGCAGGCGCAGTGCCACTGAGCTAAATCCCCCATCCACTATTTTCCCTTTAAAGGACTCTATTTTCTCTAGGTTGGAAAGTGAGTCTATGAGAGTTGGAGAGAAGCTAAGCAAATTGACACCAATCCAAGTCTTCCAGGCATGAAAAGAAGTAGAAGAGAATAAAAAAGTTCCGCCTGTCACCCAGGCTCCAGTGGTGACCCTAAGTCACTAGTGGGCCACCAGGTATGCCTGTCACATTTGGGAAATGCCAGTCCTTGCAAAAATGGAGAAGCTGAGGCCTGAGAGAAGCGTACAGGCCTCCCAGTGCACCAGAGCAAAGACAGGCTGAGCCCCGGGACCGCCAGCGTCTGGATGCGCTGGGTCCAGAGAGAGCGCAGGCCACTTGGAGGACGAGGGGTTCTTTGACCTTGCCGCTACCCCAGGAAAGGGCGAGAGCTGAGGAGAGCTGGCCAGGTGCCTCCCTCACCTGTCTGCACCCTGGACCCTTGGGATGGGTGTTAGGGACCAGGCGGGCATGTTGGCATTGCCCCGTGCAGCCCCTCCAGAGGACAGCTGTGGGAGCCCTGGGCCAGGACAGCCAGGCCTCGGAAGGGTTGAGGGGACATGGGCCACAGGAGGGGATGGAGCCATACAGACCCCAGGCACCACGCCAGCTCATCTGTCAGTCCTTCCTGTAGGAGAGGGCCAGGCCGGGAGCTCAGCAAGTCAGGGGCAAAGCTGGGATTCGAACTCAGGTCTCTATCTCCAGGGCCTGCAGCAGAGTAATTTCCTGGGGAGATGGTGGGGCCCAGGGAGCCACACTGGGAAGGAAGCTCAAGCCCCTTCTTGCCATCAGTCAGCTCCCCTTGGACCCCACACTGAAGCCAGGGTGGGCATCCTGCAGCCAGGTTTTCAGCTTAAGCCAGCCGTGGCTGACCTCTTATGGTTCCATAAGACCTCACTCCCCAGTCCATCTGGACCTTAGATGGGCTTTGTTCCCAGCTAGACTGATTCGTGCACTGTCCCTCCGCAGCTGTGCCACCTGCAGGCTGGGCCACCAAGCCAAGCGCAATCCCAGCAAGGACTGGGTATGGACAGCAAGGTGCAAACTGCAGTGACCCCGGAGAGAGGACCAATCCCAGCCCAGCTGCAGCCAGGGTTCTTGGTCCCAGGCTCTCGATTCCTTGGCATCCCCATCATGGCCTGTCCTTGCTGTCCCTGCTGTCCCCAAGGGAGGAAGATCCACCCCCTGGTTTACTAGGCCATGTTAGGAACGCAGTTTGGAGCCATCTCCGAGGTCACAAGGGCATGGCAGTTTCCCATCGATCTATTTGTCCCTCCCTGGGCTGGAGGCCTTTGCCCCCACGGGCCCCCAGAGCCGTATCAAACTTCAGCCACCTCTCCCCAGCCCCAAGGAGCCAAAACACGGGGCCAGGCTTTAAAACACAGCCACGGGCAGTTTCCCAGCTGGGCCGGTGGACCCCTGACCTCTGGGAAGTGTAATGCATCTCGCTGGTTTAGCGGATCAATGACTGGAGAAAGAGCCCCACGAGGGCCAGGGGGACTGAGACGGAGATACCCCCAGGCCAGAAACCCCAGCCGCCACCACGGAGCTGGGGTCTGTGTGCACACAGGGCCTCCAACATCTGCGGGCTCGTCCCCTGTTCCACCAAAGTAAATACAAGGCTGCAAGAGCTGGGATTCAGGGGGAAGACTGAGGCTTGTGGGCTCCTCCAGGTCATCAAGTAAGTTCTCAGAGTTTCTTGTTTCCCCTTGAGGGGCTCCCCCTGCTCAGCCCTTCTGCCTTCTGGGGGCAAAGTGGGAAGGGAGCAGCCTGGGCCAGCAAGATGGTACTGGGGACACAGTGGGGAGCCAGTCTTGCCTATCCCAGGCTGCAGTGCTGGGCCCAGCATGAGCTCCTCGCCTTCCTCGCCTCCAGACTGCAAGAGCCTCTTGCCTTAGCACCAGCATCTCCCCCGGAGGGCAGGGACCCCTGCTCCCCAGAAACTCCAATGCTTTTATTGAGGAGGGAGGCTAAGGAAAGCAGCAGGGCCCCGGTCCACATCTCCCTCCACCCCCTTGCCACCCCAGCCCCAGCCCCAGCCTGGCTCAGTGGGAAGGAGGGGTGGCCCTGCCACTCCCCTGCCAGAAGCAGAAACCGAGTCCATGGAGCAGCAGAGTTGCCAGGGAGCTTCCTAGAGAGGCCAAACCTTGCCCAGCTACCCGGAGCCACTGATCACAGGCTGCGTTTTAACAAGATCTGGCCATGTTAAGGCTTGAGAAGAGTGGTTGGTGCAGGTGAGCCAGAGATGGAGGGAAGAAAGGGGCCTGTGTCAGAAACATAACTTCAGAAGAGGATATGGCGACTCATTTAAAGAGGTCACCTAATATGCCCACTCTTGGAATCCAAGCACTCTGGGAGGCTGAGGCAGGAGGATTGACAGTTCAAGCCTGGCCTGGGCAACTTAGTGACTTGGTGAGACCCTGTCTCCCAGTAAAAAATACAAAGGCCGGGGGACAGAGCTTAGTGGGAAGGCTTGAGTTCAATCACCAGTACTGAAAAAATAAAAACACTGTGGTTCTGTACCTTTCTTGCAACATAACTTCAGGGAAAGTCTAATGCTGCAGAACCTCTGTTCTCCCAGTGAAGAACGTGGATGAGGACACAGCGTCATATTTTTTTAAATAACTTTATTATCAAACACACTCAGGGCTGGGGATTTAGCTCAGTGGTTTCGCCACCTGCTGCACAAGCGCAAGGACACAAGTTCGATCCCCAGTACCAAAAAACAAACAAAAAAACCCACACACACATACAAAAATTAAAACCATTCAAAGAAGAACAATGCAAGGGGAAAAAAACTACAATAATATTCAAATACAGTAGAACTCAACCAAAATAAAACTGAAAAGCACTTAAACATTTTTCCATATAACTTAAGAAAGCATCTCAAGCACCCACAAGACACCAGAGGATGTGATTTGTTTCAGAAAGATCCCCCAAAACAACATTGAACAAATAGTGGTCTGGAAAAATACTCCAGTTAGCTAGCCAACTCCACATAAGCCAAGCTCCTCCCTAAATTTCGATTCAGGCATATCACACGCGATGGAAGCACAATCTGAGAAATATGTTATTAGGTCATTTCATCCATGTGTATCCTTAAATACACTTTCAGTTTCTCACACTAGAGAAACTATTCAGTATTTACACATAGTGTCCTATTTATTTCACTTAAGAGTATGGCCTCAATATGCATCCGTTTAGCTATAAATGTCTCTAGTTTCTCATTCTTTATGGCTGGGTAGTACTCCATTTTATTAAAAAACCACATCTTCTTTATCCAGTTTCCAGTAGATGGGCACTTGGGCCATTTCCAAGCTTTCCCTATTACAAACTGTGCTGCTATAAACATGGGTGCACATATATCGCTGAGGTAAGACTCTTTTAATTCTTTTGGGAAGATAACCAGCAGGGGGATAGCTGGGTCGAGTGGGACCTCTAGCCCTAGTTCTTTGAGGTGTCTCCATACTGATTTCCACAGTGGTTGCACCAGTCTGCACTCCCACCAACAATGGAGCAGGGTTCCTTTCTCCCCACACCCCCGCCAGCATTTGTTATTGGATTGTAGGGAACAGGGGAAGGGGACATTACCAGAACCTCTGCAGTAAATCCTAGTCTCCTGCAAGCCACAGCAGCACACGGCGAATGACAGGAAAGGTAGACAAATGAGACTGAGAAGAAGCTGAGCTTTGGGTCTGATCAGTGCTGCTCTGGGCGGCAAAGACGAGAACCCCTAGCTTGCAGCACCTTTTATTCAGTACATCAGGAGAAACATGTAACAAATGAATATGTAGAGTTCAGTACTTCACATTGGGATAAACAAGGTGTAACAAAAGACCGTGTGTGTGTGTGTGTGTGTGTGTGTGTGTGTGTGTAAATCTAAGAACAATGAGGAACTATGCAGATGAAGATTTGGTTCCTCCCAGGAACTACACAGGTGAAGATTTGGTTCCTCCCAAGGTGTCTCCCACAGGTGTGGTCTTGTTCTGGAGCTTTACAGAATCACAGGATCATTGAGATCTCAGTTGTGACCTGAGGCCAAAATGGAATTATGTCTTGGAATGTTATAGCTGGCCTGTAGGCAGGAGAGCTAGGCCTACTCCAGTGATTTTTCCCTAGAATTATGTAGCATTGCTCCCAACATTGGATGATGTCTTAATAGCAGCCATTCTTTCTGGGGTGAGGTAGAATCTCAGTGTTGTTTCCATCTGCATCTTTCGAATAAGCAGTGATGTTGAATATTTTTCATATGTTTATTTGCACAGCCTCATATTTTAACGAGCTTGTCTTTCCGTGGGGTGGCAGTCACCATATTTTTTTTCTCACCCCATGTAAAGACACTCAGGAATGGAATCTTCCAGAACTGCTTCAGAAAGCAGCAAGGACAATGGGATAAGTGTGTTCAAAGTGAGGGGGAGTATTATCAACAGCAAAATGTCTTATTTTAGTTTTTGGTTTTTTTTTTGGTACTGGGGATCAAACTTGGGACCTTGTGCTTGCGAGGCAGGTGCCGGAACCACTGAGCTAAATCCCCGGCCCAAAATGTCTTATTTTAATAATTTTTAAAAATTTAAACACTGCATATTTTGATGAGCTGAGCTCTGAAGGCCAAGAAGACACCAGATGGAAAAGAGGTGGAGAATTCACACTCCAGCCAGGAGAAATTGCAAGTGCAAAGGCCCTGTGGTGGAACAGAGCTGGGCCAGTGGGAGGAGCCACAAAGGTGGGCATGGACTGGACCAGATAAGATTATGATCAGGCAATGGAAAGAATGTGCAAGAATAAAAGGCCAGCCACGTATGGCAGGCAGAAATCTACTATCTTTGCAACTTTTCTATAGATCAAAAATTATTCCAAAATAAAAACTTTATTGATACATAAAGCTGCTACTAATAAATATCTGCTACAGGGCCCTGGTGGAGTAATGGGTATATCACTAGCCTTCCCCTTTGAGCATCCACTGAACTGAACACGGTACACCACACAACTGTTTGCCAGTAGCGGGCAGCAGCAGCCCAAGCCCGGAACTCCCAGGAAAAGGAAACCCAGGGTCAGAGAGAGAGGCCTCGGCTGCACGCAGCCATTCTGTTGGGCTGGGAGGCAGAGATTGGAACTCAGAGCTGGGGCAGCAGCCTAAGCCCCCCAGTCCTGAGCAAGGTCCTGGCTGCTTGCAATGAGACAGCTCAGGTGGGCATGGAGCCGGGACACTGAGGTCCAAGCAGGAGCAGAGAAAGGAGGGATGGTCAGCAAGGGAGGCAGGAACAGCAGGCAGAGGAGCGCTGGCTTTCGAGCTTAGAGAGAAGAAGGTGTCCATGGGAGCCAGGCATAGTGCCACACACAGGTGAGCCCAGCACTCTGGGAGGTTGAGGCAGGAGGATCACAAGTCTAGGCTAATCCTGGGCAACTTAGTGACTTAGGGACCTTGCCTCAAATAAAAAATAAAAAGACCCGGAGATAGAGCTCAGTGGTACAGCGTCCCTCTGTTTAATCTCCACTACCAAAAAAAAAGTTCAATGAAGTTCTTGGTTTGGGAAAAACAGCTCCTTCCTCCCGGTCAGCTGGCTCCTCGCCCCCCACTGTTGCTCTGGGCTAGGGGGTGTCTTTCTCATCCTCCCTCTCCTCTGGGGTGCTTGTGATCACGACTTAGGGGTCAGGGACCCACCCCCCACCCCCCCGCGGCTGCCCGGCCTCCTCCTGCCCTCCGGCACCCCCCTCTCTCGCTTCCGAGGCTCCCCACGGGGTCTCTTCCCCTCCTTGCTCAGGGGCGGTCCAGGTTGCTGGCTCCCCCCGGGGCACAGCGCGAGCGCTCTGATAGAGGCTATTTCCGGTCTGTATCCCACCCGGTTCCTCTGCAGCCGACGATCCCGGCCCGCCAATCCCTCAGCAGAGCGTCAGCCGTGATTTCCGTGATTTCCGCTCGGGTCCTGTTAAACCTAACGACTTATAAATCACCTAAAGATGAGTAGATGTGAAAAAAGGCGGACAGGAGCTAGGATGCAAAATGGGCTTTGAAAGTAGATAAAATTTCACTAAGAGAGGATGGAAGGGGAGTGGGGGTTTAGCTCCGTGGTTCCAGCGCCCGCCTTGCAAGTGCGAGCTCCCGAGTTCGATCCCCGGTACCCCCCACCCCCAAAGGAGAGGATGGAAGGGTAGATGAGCTCCTTCAGCTCACTGCGAACAAAAGAAAGGGGGAGGAAAATTGTGTCAACTTCTGGACTTTGGAGCAAGAAGCACAGAGAAATAGAGTATTTTTTGCTTTATTCATCGACTTTTTTCCCTTTCTTCATTTGGTTTCTTGAGACAGAGTTTCTCTGTGTAGTTCGTGCTGGCCGTGAACTTGCAGAGATCTTCCTGCGTCAGCCTCCTGAGTGCTGGGATGACAGGCACCTCACCTGGCTTTATTTTTTGCTTTTAAAAAAATGGATATTTGGATGGATAGATGGATGGATAAGTAGGTGGGTGGAAGGAGAGAATGGACGGATAGGTGTATTGTGGATGGAGAGATAGAGGGACAGATGAAACACGTGGTGGTTGGAGTAAAGGGTGGATGGATGGGTGGGTGGGTAGATGGGTGGGTGGATGGAAGGTTGCACGGACAGATGGGCCACAGTTTAAATCAAATCCCTTCCTTTTAAGGAAGCAGAAAGAGGCCTGCATTGATTGGAGGCCAGCAGAAAGCTGTTTTACCTCCAGGCTATTCCCTACTGTCAGCCCTCCTGTCCCCGTCTGCCACTCCCTTCCCTCCTCCCTGCAGCCACTCTCCTGCCCACTACAGTTCAGGAAGCTGGGCCGAGGGATGGGCCCCGGCCCTGGGTGGGGGCCCCTGCCGCCCCTCTGCCATCTCTCTCAGTGACTTTTGTCCTTGGATATCTGCATGCTCAGAAGTGGTTTCATTTTCTGCAATGGGCAGCCATTAGGAGGAGGCAGACGCATTACCCTCTCTCGGCACAATAGTGGCCTCATTCAGCCATTCTGCTCCACCTGAAGGCTGTGTGTGCTGCCCCAGCTTCCTCTTTGGAGCTGGGAGGCCCCATCTGTCAGACAGTCTGCGCCCGTGCCTCAGCCATTATGCCTGCCCTGGACCGGATGGCCTGTGTGCCCGGTGCTTTATCCTCCCCGGGGCTGAGCAGGGCTTGCTTGGAAGAGGGATGTCAGCGTGCAGGAGCGGCCGGGGCGGCCTAATGCACTCGCTCCCCTTTGTCCACCTGCCTCTCCTGCCCCAAGTTTCCCACTCAGAAAGCCACTTCAGACACATCAGCAGCAAGGCCACAAAACAGCCACTTGTTGGCTAATTGTGCTGAGCAGCTGCCAGCAGGGCTGGGAGCGGGCGGGGAGGGGATGTCAGCTCAGCCCCAGCCCTCCTGGGAGAAGCGCCTCTGCTCCCCAGCCCAAGCCTGGCTGCTGGGATGGGTGCTCCAGCCAGGACCCCGATGCCCACCGCTGCTTCTGTGCTGGAGGGAAGGGACCAGGGACCAGGGACATCCTCAGGCCTGAGGTAGCGACATGGATGGTGGCTTCCAAGTCCTCCACCAGCTCCCCAGGCTGCCTGCAATGAGTACCAGGAGCTGGAGACACTGAGTTCAAATCCTGGCTGTGCTGCAGTCTGGCTGTGTAACTAGAAGCCTCGACTTCTCTGAGCATTAGTTTTCTCGTGGAGAAAATAGGATAATAGCAATGCCTGCCCCGGTCAGTGTGTGAGAATTCACCAAAGGATCTCAGAGCCCCTGAACACAGCCTTTAGGGGTTCAAGTCTGAAGGGTGTGGCCTGGGCAGGAGACCCTGACCCAGTCTGAGAAACTAGGGTTAAGCAGGGGCTAGAAAGATGAGACCTAGAAAGCCCAGGGCATGGCCCAGGCTGAGGCAGATCACAGTGAGCAGGAGTAGTGTATGCAAAGGCCCTGGGGCAGGACGAATTGGAAGAGCAGGGGGCCCAGCATGAGAGGAGCCGGAAGAAAGCAGCTGGAGAAGTAGCAAGGGCCAGGTCAGGGGTCTCTGCAGCCTTGGTGAGAAGCTTGGCTTTATCTTGAGGGCAGTAGGGAGCCAGGGATGGGGAGGGGGCGGTGGGGAACAGCAGACCCTTGGTAGGTTTTCCTTTTCAAAGACCAATCCAGCAGGGTGGCATCCACTCCTCTGGTCTCTCAGGACAGCCTGCTTGCTGGCCATGATTCCCCAATGGTATCCCTGCTGTCCAGCCTGGAGAGGCGAGGGTTAAATGCCACAGCCTCGAAGAAATCAGAGGATTACAGGTTTTCCTAGGCCTGTTCCTTCTGTCACATGGGCGACAACGCACCCTGCTATCTCGGGCCTCAACTGTCACTGCCACGAACTGTACCAGAACTCCATTAGAGAGACCCCGGCGGTGGCTCACAGCTGTCAGGCTGGCGTCTGGGGGCAGCAAGTCCTCACCCCCTGCTGATGGCGCAGGGACCAGAGCCTCCCCTTGGTCAGAGGCCAGAGAGCCACCGGTTCAGCATGGTCCAGGCAGGAAGCTCGCTGGTGCCCTTCCCCATTTTGGGGCTTCAGACTCAGACAGGAACCCTGAGACCTCACTGCCTCCCTCCCTCCACCCACAAGGACGGGTGTCAGGGCTCCCCGGAAGGCTGGCGGGGCTGTGACAGGCACCGGCCTCGGATGAGTGCTCAGGGTGCTGGCTCTGCTACCGTGGCCTCCGGGCTCCTGGCCCTCCCTCACGCCCACATTACCCTTCCGCTTCTGATGCCTCCTCTGCGTTTGCCCCTTCTGTAAACTTCAGCTGTCTTTTGTGTGTGATTTTTTAAAAAAAAATCTTGCAAATGAAAATAACTTCATTGCTTTTTCAGAGCAACACATGCTCATTATGAAAAACATTCAGACGACAGAGGCAGAAAAGAAGAAAAACAATGAGCAGGCTTTAGCAGCCTCAGGTGGCTTATAGCAGAGTTGGAATAACGAGGTTCCCTCTTCAAGAAACTGGGGTGCTCCCCACATACCTAACCAGCGCACAGGCACCTTCCTTTTCCCCTCCTTAAAATCCAGCTCAGGTTCCTGCTCCCCACAGGGGGTCCCCAGAGTCCTGAGGTCCAGAGCAATCTTCCCTTTAACTGACCTCAGTTCTTTTCATTTGAAAACAACATTTATTGAGCATCTACTTTGGGGCAGCACATAGGATCCAGCCGCTGGGACACACACCCCTGTCTGCATCTTACTGGTGCTGCCTTATTTTTCTGCCTTGTGGCTGTCAGGTCCTGGAAGGCAGAGTCACGGCTGCCTCTTGTGTCCCCATCTTCAGCGTGTGGTCTCCCAGGGAAACCTCCTGGGCACACGCAGGAAGAGGCATGTGCTGGGGACCCATGATCTCATCTGACTGCTGTCAACATGGAAGGCAGGTGTTGCTCTCACACCCACTTTACAGATGAGGAAACTGAGTCCAGAAAGCTTGCCTGGAAACCACGGCAGGTGAGCTGAGAGCCAGGATTTGAACCGGAGTCTCTCAGCTGAGGCCTGAGCTCTGACTCCCACACGGCATGGCCTCCTTGCACAATTTAGCAAGGGGATAAAGGTCCTTACATGGGTGTGCCCAGGACAGTGGAATCACCCTGGGGACATGGGAAGACTCCCTGGAGATGGTGACGCTTGACTGGGTTTTGAAGGATGTGTAGGAGTCAGTACAGGGAGCATTTGAAGAGGAGAAAACAGCCTGTGGCTGGGGCCACAGGTGTGAGTGGGCGAGGACAGCAGCAGCACAGGCCCCCCTGAGTAGCAGGTACACAGGGACAGGCCGGGAGGATGGCGAGCACGGTGCTTATACTCCACTCGGGCTTCCAGACTTGAGCTTTGGGTGCCTCAGGCACTTGGCAAACTGGCAGGTGACCAGGGCGAGGTGGCGGCCGGGCTATGCACCAGCCATGTTCCACGAGGGGCCGGGAGCTGGGCTTCCATTTGAAGTTTCTGCAGCAAATGTGCAGGGAGCTGTCCCTGCATGCTGGGACTCTTGGGGGCCAGGATGGCAAGCCAGAGGTTTAGGATGCCTTTGTTCCTCCTACGCCCCCTGGCCCCGCCCTCTGCCCTCCCTGTGGTGGTCCAGGGAAGGCGTGCTCAGCTGCTCCCGTCTTGGGGTCTTTTATCCAGGGCCCTGGGGTCAAGAGGCTTGTGCAGGGCAGCATTTCAACACCCTCTTCTCTGGGTCTTGGGATTCTGGCCCTCAGCCTTGGCCTTGACCTGTGCCTGTGGCCTAAGAGCAGACTCAAGCCTGGCCGGCCCAGTGCTCTTCAGGGAGTCTGTGGCTTCCAATGGGCTGCGCTGCTAGACAGAGCCTCCAGGAGCAGCACGGAGCCCTGACAGTGGCGCCCAGCTCCTCCCTCTCCTCGCTGACTCTCCTCAGGCCCCTGCTCCCTGCTGGACCTGGGTGGGCACCGGCCAGCTGGAAGTGCTCCCTGAGGAAGGGATAGAGCAGGTGGGGGCCGCCATGTGGGCAGCACAGATCCCACCTTCTTCCCCGTCCGGGTTCTCGCCTCACCCTGCCGAAGGGGCCTGGGACCTGCACCACCAGGCCCTGCCGGCCAAGCTTCTGCTCCAGATCTGGCCTGTTCTGGTCTCCCAGCACGTGTCTGTGAGCCCCACATCTGGGGCGCCACCGTGAGGGGCCTTTGGTGTCCCTCCGTCCCTAATTCCGCCTCCCTTCCCAGTCATGGGTGTGGGCACTGGAAGCTGCCCAGGCTGCCCGTGTGGGGCCGTGAGGACGTCTTCCTTTCCATCTCCTGCTCTGCCTCTGGGTCCACCTTTCTTCATATTGGCAGCTCCCATGGCAGCCTTACTCCTGGCCTTGGCCCTGACCGCACAAGGTCACATGCCAGCACCGTGGGTTTTGTGCTTTCCTGGAGATGGTTGGGCTGGGAGTCCCAGGGCTCCCCACCGCTCTGCTCTCCCACCCTCAGGGCCCTCAGCCTCTGGTCCCTCTGCTCTGCCCTCCGCAGACAGACCTCTTACCTTCTCCCGCACTTTGGTTGCAATCCCTGCTGCCCACCTTGCAGAAGAGCCTGGGCCTCAGCCACACTGGGCCCCTTGTCCAGTCTCGGCACCAGCATCGGCTGCTGTGTGCTCTGATAATGGCTGTTCTGGTAAGCGTGACTATGTTAGTCAGCTTTTCCTCACTCAGCAAAACACTCAACATCCACAACTTAAAGGAGAAGACTTGGGGCCGGGGATTTAGCTCAGTGGTTTCGCCGCTTGCTGTGCAAGCGCAAGGACCTGAGTTCGATCCCCGGGACCAAAGAAAGAAACAAACAAAAAAAAAAGATGACTGATTTGGCTTAGGGTTTAGGGGATTCAGTCCATGGTTGGCTGGCTCCAAAGCAGGAACAACATGGCAGAAAGGTGTGAGGAAGGAAAGATGTTCATCTCAGGCAGCCAGGAAGCAGAGTGGGGAGGGAGGAGCCAGGGGACAAGAATGACCCTTCCAGGTCAAAACCCTAGTGACCACCTCCAACCAGACCCCACCTCCTAACAGTACATCAGATTGAGGGTGCATCGCCCTCCAGAGGAGCAGCTCTGCCTCTACCTGGAAGCATGCAGCCCATGCTGCTGTCCGGGGACTTTCTCTCTACATGAGAAGTTCATCCATCTTCCTCAGATTTTCACATTTTTTTTTTCAAACCAGGAGAAATATTCAACAGAGTACAGTGGTGCACACCTGGAATCTCAGCACTCTAGGAGGCTGAAGCAGGAGGATTTCAAGTTCCAGCTCAGTCTGGGCAATTTAGCAGCTTAGTGAGACCCTGTTACAAAATGAAAAATAAAAAGAGGACTGGGGATGGAGCTCAGTGTGAAAGCTCTGGGTTCCAGTCCCAGTCCTTGCCCCTCAAAAAGAAGGAAAAAAGGGTTGGGGATTTAGCTCAGTGGTTCCGCCGCCTGCCTTATAATCGCAAGGCCCTGAGTTTGATCCCCAGTACCAAAAAAAAGAGGAAAAAAATTCTCCAAAGATCTTTTCTGATGGAGTAGCTGTTACTGAGTGGTGGAGGGAGTGGGGATAGACAGGGCTCCCTCTGGACCATGGAAGACACAAAGATAACAAAACCAGCTAATTCAACAATCACTTAGGCACAGAGGTTGTTGTTTACATGTGTCATCCCTGCCATCGCTCCTGTCCAGGCGAGGGCGCTGCAGTTCAGGGGGCCATCAATTGCCCAAGGTCACCAGCAGGAGGGCACAGAGCCTGGAATTCGCACCCAGGCCCTTTGACTCTGGAGCTTTTGAAGCATATCGTGATGCTGGGTGCCCTACCACCGTCACGGGCCCTACTGGTCTCTCTCAGTTGGCGTCAGCAGGCAGCAAAGTCACCAGCAGGAGCAGAAACTGGAGGGCAGGGCCTTTCATGGCCCCAAGGGGACTGGCTTTTTTTTCTGGTACCAGGGCTTGAGCCGAGCTTTCACACTGAGCTACACCCCAGCCCGTCTGCTGTTTATTGCGCACCTATGAGGCACTTTGCAGACCCAACCACAAGGCAGGCGGGGGCATAGGCTGGTGGAGGTGATGGACATCAAACCGAGACTCCCTCATGGCGGGCAGGCTGCTGGCCTCGGAGGAAGGTTTGGAGGACTGTGTCCCTCATCTAGCTGTGACCACACTGCCTCGGGCCTGTGCCAGGCTCCAGGAAGCGGGCTCTTCGTCTTCCTGGCTGCCGCTGCCGTCTCCACCCCAGGGGCACGGGAGCCCCGAATGACTGGGTCCTGGAGGAGGTGACAGTTTAGTGACCCCAAGGCTGAGTGAGTTGGGTGGACAGAGAGGAGAGAGGACGGGGAGACAGGAGAAAGCTGGGGACAGAATTCATGACAGAGCCAGGAGGAGGCTGAGACTGGACCTGCAAGGCCTTGGGGACCTGGGGAAGGAGGGGTGGTCCCTGAGGCCTCTGTCCCCAGGCCAATGAGCCATAGGGCTCTGAACGCTGGAGGGGGCTGAGGAGGCAGCTCAGCCCCAGAACACTCGCCTGGCATGTGCAAGACCCTGGATTCCATCCCAGCACCGTGAAACAAATAAACAAACAAGGAAATGAGGATTTTTGCCCAGCCTAATGGTGCCCACCTGTCATTCCAGCACTTGGGAGGCTGAGGGAGGAGGATTGCTTGGAGTTCAAGACCAGACTGGGCTACATAGTGAGTTCAAGTTCAGCCTGGACTACATAAAGAGACCCTGTCTCAAAAAACAAACAATAACATTAAATTAATAAACACTGGAGGGGTGTGGCCTGGGGAAGGAGGCCGGAGGGAACCAGGGGGATGGGTAGGCATGGAGGCTGCAGCATCGCCCTGCAGGGGTGGGTGAGGGTGGCTCAGACCAAGACTGGAAGAGGACGGAGAGAGAACTACAATCCCACAAGTGCGGGAGAAGAGACCTCCCCATGAGCCCAGGATTCAGGATCCCAGGGCCCCAGGCCTGGACCATTCCCTGGGGTCCCGGACTACCTGATTCCAGCCCTTTTGGAGCTGGCTGCAGCCAGCAAGCCTGAGCCCCTCGCCTGGCAAGGGTGGGCAGGTGTGAGAGCCACAGCCGCAGCGCCAGCCTGGGCTCCCCGGAGTGCCAATTCCGAAAATGACAAATGGAGACCGGATGGGAAGGTTGGAAAATGGGTACCTCCGCGCCTCCCTGTGTCTACCGCAGGGTTGGGAAATAGCTGAGCCGGGAGGGAGCTGCCGGGAGGGGTGGTCGCTGGGCAGATGGGGGATGGGAGGGCGACAGCAGGGTGGGGAATGGGCAGGAGGGGCAGGAGAGCAGGAGCAAGGGAAAGGGACAGCAAGGACACGCTTGGCAGACAGAAAGGACAAACCGCAAAATGGACACAGAAAGGGCTGGGCGTGCGTGGGGTGTGTGTGTCCATGTGTGTCTGTGTGACACAGGTCTGGAGAGCAATTCAAAGCCTGCCGCCCCTCGAGCCCTCTGCACACCCCTTCTCTGTTCACCCCACCAGCACCAAAAAGAGAGAGAGCGAGAGTGAGAGAGAAAGAAGGAAAACAAAATATCTACAGTTGTCGAGACAAGAGGAGAAAAATAGAGGCAAACATCCGTAATTTTCTCTGTGGGGCTTTTCGGTAATTGAGCCATTTGGATAAAAATAAAGGCAGCGGGCCCCTTAGGTAAGAAGAGCTTTTGCAATCTAAGAAGCTTGAATTATGCGTCTTGTGTCACTTGAAATCCCCCTGTCCTCCCCCTCACGCGGACAACCCAAACCACTTTCCCTTTTCGTATTATTTTTTTAAGTACCCTGTCAAATGTCGTCCGCAGTGCAGAGAATTTCAGCTGTCACAACTAATTTCAATTTTTCCCTGCGCCTTCCCCCCTTGGCGTACCAGGGGAGGGACCCGGCTGAGCCCCCTCCCTCCTGCCGGCGGCCGCTCACTCTTTTTATTTCTCATTATTGTTATTATTTCAAAACCAGACTTATATCATAAATTTGTTTGGGGGAGTGTTTAAGGACTGTGGGCCGCTCCTGCGAATGGCTGGGCCCGGCCCTGTTGGCTCAGTGCGCCCCGCCCCGCTCCGTGCACCCCACTCTGCCAACCCGAGCCCTGCGACTCCCATTGAACTATCCTGGTCCCCAGCAGCCAGCCCCTGCTGACCGCCCACCCGGGGACCCAGGCTCAGACCCAGCCTCAAGTCCTGAGGTTCTGTCAGAGGCCTGGGGCCACAGGCGGCTGAGATCCCCGTAGGTGGTGGGGACAGCTGGGGGAACAGCTGTCCCGGCGCGGCCCCGCTCCCGCTCCCGCTCCCGCTCCCGGTGTGCTGCTGTTCCAGTGCGTGACTCGCTCCTCCAATGCGCATGCTAACAGGTGTGCTTACGGGTGGGCGGTAAGGAGCGCCAGACCCCGGCGGTCCTGAGGGTGTGGCGCCACCGCGGCTCGTGGAGGCTTCCTGGGGAGGGAACGGGACCCGAGCTGCCAGCTTCCTTCTCACTTCTCCGTGCCCCTCGAGGGCTGTGCGGCAGCAGCGGAGCCTCCCAGAGGCCGCTGCCATCTCTCGGCCTTGCCAGCCTCCGGGGCCATGAGCCTCACCCACCGTGCTCTGCCAATCACGGGGCCTCCGTGCCACAGAAAGTAGACCGAGCGCCTGCCGCATCTGCCTTCCCTTCTCGCTGTACGGCAGAAACCAAGGCCACTTCCAGCCGGGGTGCGGGCGCGCAGTCTGGAACCTGAGAGGGGTGACAATCTGCTGCGGTCTGGGAGACTAAAGGACAAGGGGTTGGTGCAAAAGGGGGAACAGTCCCCTCTAGCTCAGCCAGGGCAGCTGCCTGCATTTGAACCTTTCAGGTGCAGGTGCTGCAGCCGCAATAGTATCTGGAAGCGAGGCCTTTAAGAGGTGGTTAGGGCATGAGGGTCCTTCCCTGGGGAGCAGAATCAGGTGTCTTTTGAGGCGCAGTGGTACTAGGATGTGACCCAGGGACTCCCACATATGAACCCTACCACTGTGGTATGGCCCCAGCCCTTTTAATTTAATTTTTTAGATTTTGAGATAGGCTCTCTGAGTTACCCAGGCTGGCCTTGAACTCACAATTCTCCTGCCTCAGCCTCCTGAATAGCTGGGATTACAAGCATGCACCACTGCACCTGGCAACGAGGTGTCCATCTCAAGGGAGGGAAGCTTTTGCCCTTCCACCTTCCACTACCTACGGGAGGACACAGCAAGAAGGCCCTTGCCGGGGCTGGCACTTTGATCTTGGATTCCTTGGGCTCTGAGACTGGGAGAAATAAATTTCTATGGGTGAAATCACCCAGCCTGGGATACTGTGTGACAGCAGCACAAACAGGCGGAGACAAGTGGTCACCAAAGAGCGAGCTCCGAAGCCAAGGGGTGCTGTCCGATAGACGACTTGGGGGAGTAGGTTTGAGGGGACGGAGGAAAGGGCAGAGGGCAGTGTTGTGGGCTGAACCAGGGCCCCCAAAACTCAGACACTGAAGCCCTAAGCCCCAGAGCCTCGGAATGTGAGCATCCCCGGCTGATTTCTGTCACTGTGATTGAGTACCATGGTCTCAGTGACTATGAAGATGAGAAGTTCATTTTGGCTCAGGGTTCCAGGGGCCCAAGTGTATGCTCAGCTCCTGGGAGGACTCAGCGTGGTTCAACTCACAAGCGAAACAGAGGAGCAGGTGGGTACGGGAGGAAGAGAGTGGAAAGAGTCTATGAGCAGCAGTGCCAGGCTGGCTTTAGAATAGCCACTCTCGGGACCCTTAACTCACTCTGCTGGGAACCACATTCACCCCTGCAGAAGCGTGGAACTCCATGACCTAATTAATCACTTTAAAACATTTTATTTTTGAGACAGGATCTCACTAAGCTGCTAAGTTGCCCAGGCTGCACTTGAACTTGTGATCCTCCTGCCTCAGCCTCCTGGAGAGCTGGGATGACAGGTGTGCACCATCACACCCAGGTCCCACAGCCTACTTTTTAACATCAGTCCTAGGGGAGTAAAACCCAGGGAGGTGGCACAGTGTGTTCTGAGAAGTGCATGTAATTAAGCCAGGCGGGTGCTTGATGCTTGCTGCAGAACTGGGGACAAAGGCTGCAGGGCAGAGGGGAGTGGGGAGGGCGTAAGAGGAGACAGGATGGGGTGATAGCCTGGCTAGGTGTACCCCTTGGCCAGAGTCACTGTTCTCCTCCTGTGCCTTCCTCTCCCCCTCTGGTTAGCATGTGTTGGGTGAACCAGTAGACAGCAATAGCCAGCTGGGACCCAGGGGGCAGAACCCCGGGGGGCTGGGGTAGCAGAAGGAGTGAGGGATCCTGTCAAAAAAAAAAAAGAAAGAGAGGGAAGGGACGGGTGAGGACCGGGCAGCCGTGTTATGGGGGGGACAAACTGTGAGAGCCAGGGTTGTGGAGCACCCGGGTCTCCTCCTGACTTGCCTGGGCCAGGCAAGTCTCTGCTGTGGTCCTGGCTTCTGGCCTCAAATCACACAGTGCAGGAGGCTCACTTGCCATCTGCCACCGCAGGCCCCAGCAGTGCATGTGCATTAACTCAGGATTCTCAGAGGAGCCCTGTGTGGCAGGTACTAATATTGTTCTCACTTTGCAGAAGGGGAAACTGAGGCACAGAGCAGTTATTTTACCTGCCAAAAGTCACACCACTGGTAAGAGGCAGAGTCAGGGATCGAACCTGGGAAGTTTGGAACATGCATTCTTCCTCTGTGAGCACCCAGCGGGCTGTCAGCATCCACTTATTCAGTGTAGTGCTCCCTTCCAGAGAGGCTGTAAAGCCGGCTGCTTAAGGGTGTGCTCCTGGAGCAGCTGAACTCCAGTTCTCCCCACTTACAGCTGGGCATCTGTTTCCTCACCTGCAAAACTGGAATACTGCACATGCCTGTCATTCCAGCTCTCTGGGAGGCTAAGGCAGAAGGACCACAAGTTCAAGCCCAGCCTGGACCACTTAGTGACTTAATGAGAACCTGTCTCAAATTTTTAAAAAATGTGCTGGAGGATGGAGTTCAGTGTGAAGGCCCTGGGTTCCAGCCTCAGTACTAGAAAAGAAAGGAAGGAAGAAAGAAGAAAAGAAAGAACAGATTAATGGTTTCTACCAGTGGCAGTCTTGCTTGTTCTCCCAGGCACCTCTGGACTACATTTTCCAGGATCACCTACAGGCAGGTAGAGCCATGTGCCTGGGTCTGGCCAATGGAATCTAAGGAGGAAGTGATGTCACCATTTCCGGGCCTGGCTCCTAAAACTCCCTGCACCATTGTTCATGCCCTGGTACCTGGGCCCATGAAAACAGAGCAGACCCTTGCCTCCCACTGCACTGTAGTCTAAGATGGTCAGCCTCTGAGGATGGTCAGCCTTTGAGGATGGCCACACCGCCCATCCACTTTTATGTAGATTGAAGAAAGAATCTACCCAGCGTGTTCAGCATAGCATTAGAGAGTCCTAGCTAATGATTTGCCATCACTGCTCCTAAGCTCCCTCCTCTTGGAGCAGAACCTGCCCGAGCCTGGCACCCCCTGAGTCCTCAGGACATCCATGCTGGATGCCCTGGGCACTGTGCCTGATGTTTGACCCATGTCTCCTCCATCTCCCAACCTTCAGGCTGAGGCTCTTTGTCATTCTCTTTTGGGGGTTACCCAGCTGAAGGGTCTCACCTCTATGGCTTTCTTCTTCCCTGTAACTGCAGACTCAGTCCTGCCTCCAGCTGTGTCATGAAAAGACACTCAGGCACCCACTGCAGGGACCCCTTCCTGTGGCCTTGTCTCAGAACCCTGATTCCCTCCCTTACCTCCTCCCTCTAAATTCCTGTGCCCCTGCTGCAGGGCACACCTTCCTACCATTGAGGAGTGCCTTAGGGTGAATTTGCCAGCTTTCTTGTTGCTGGGACACAATATCTGACACCACAATTTTTTTTTTTTGTAATGGGGATCGAACTCGGGTCCTTGCGCTTGCGAGGCAGGCGGCAAAACTGCTGAGCTAAATCTCTGGCCTGACACCACAGTTTAAAGAAGGATGGGTTTAATTTGGTTCACAGCTTCAGGGGATTCAGTCCATGGCTGGCTGGCTCCAAGGCTGGAACAGCATGGTGGAAGGGCCTGGCAGAAGAAAGCTGCTTACTCCATGGCAGCCAGGAAGTAGAGAGAGAAGGGAGGAGCCAGGGCTAAGAAGGGACCCTTCTGGGTCAGTCCCCTAGTGACCCACCTGCAATCAGGCTCTGGTTTGTAATAGCACATTCTACCATGAATTCATCAGTCCACTAATGAGTACAGCATCACCATGATCCAATCATCTTCCACAAGTCCCAGCTCTGAACACAAGAGACTGGGGGGGGGGGGCATTTTCAATCTGAACCATACTAAGGGGAGAGCTGTGTGACTTTGGACCCACACTTTAACCTCTCTCAGCCTGTTTGCTGCTTAACCACTCCTGGGCCCAGGCTTCTGGTTGACACACACAGTAGGTGCTCAACCCGCATACTCGGTCAGGGCTCTGCCTATGTTTCTCCTGAGTCCTGAATGCCAAGGGTCTTCTTCTTGGAAAACATCCTGGGGCAGCATGGGGACAGATCCAGTGAAGCCGACTTCACCAAACTGCATGCTCTGCACCAAGACCGGAAGTTATTCAGCTGGGAAATCGCAATTGCATGTCCCCAAGTCCAAACCACTCTTGCAGTTGAGCTACCGTGAGCAAAATTGCCCTAAATGTGAATTCACATTCGAGCCAGGGGAAAGTGATTTTGACGCTTAAGAGCGAAATTGCGGCAGCTCTTCCGTGCACAATGTTTTCAGCTTGTCTGCCTTCCAATCACTCCTAAATCATGTTTTATTTGGTGTGGCTGCTCTCAAGGCCCTGCTCTATCCAGACTGGCAGCCACAGCCAGACATTTAAGAGCACATCTGGTTTTCATTTGTAATGAACAACATGGGTATCAGGGTCTCATGGACAGCCACCCAGTGCTGAGGAGCCTGTGTCTCTACATCTCGGCCTGAAAGGAGCATGCACAGGGAGGCTGGGCTGTGGAGCCTCATGGAGCAGCCCTGGGTTCAAATCCTGACCTCCCCACTTCTGGCTGGGTGACATCAGGAGTGCTGCCCATCCTCTCCAAGCCTCGTTTCTTCCTTGGTGGGAGAGGTGATGTGGTGTTTGCCCAGCCATGATTCCCCTACCTCATCTCCCTGGCAGGAAATCGATGGTGGGAGCTCTTGGTTTGTTCCCCTCCAGTCGTGGCTTTGGTGAGGGTGCCCCGTAGCCACAGCAACCCAGGGGACCCACTGGCCCGGATGTGGTCCATCCACACAAGGAAGGGACTATTCATTCACACTCAAAGGTGGCCTTGAAGATGGTATGCTATGTGCGAGAAGCTGACACCAAGGGCAAACACCACAGGATTCCGGTGCTTGGGCATCCCTGGAGTTGTCACAGTTAGAGACACAGAATCCAGAAGGGGAGGGCTGAGGATTTAGCTCAGTGGTTCTGCTGCCTGCCTCGCAAGCGCAAGGTCCCGAGTTCGATCCCCAGAACCAAAAAAAAAAAAAGAAAAGAAAGAAAGAAAGTAGAAGGGGAGGGCTCTGGGAGTTAATGTTTCTGTTTCACAAGATTGAAGAGGTTTGAAAATGAATGGTGGTTGTGGTTGCACAATACTGGCGATGTACTCAATGTCACTGCATATTTTAAAATGGTTAACGTGACCCATTTTAGTGAGGGGAGGTGAAGCACCCCTGTAACCCCATCACTCTGGGAGGCTGAGGCAGGAGGATCGCAAGTTCGAGCCCATTTTGGGTAACTTAGTGACTTAGACTCTGTCTCAAAATAAAAAATAAAAAGGGCTGGAGATGAAAGGCCCAGGCTCAGTGCAAAGGGGGATGGGTTCAATCCTCAGCACTGCCAAGAAACAATTGTTATATTAATAAAAAATCAGCTTCCTAGAAGTTAATCTATAAAGAAAAAACTAAAAAGAACAACAAATATGTACTACAAAGAATGGTAATGGGGACATAGCCAGGCAGGTGATTTCAAAAACTAGTAGAAAGCTGTGCGTGGTGGTACACACAGTCATTCAAGCTACTCAGAAGGCCGAGGCAGGAGGATTGCAAGTTTAAGGCCAGCTTGGGCCACTTAGACCCTGTCTCAAAATAAAATAAAAAATGCTTGGCAGTGTAGCTCAGTGCTAGAGCTCTTCTCTGGAACAAAGGAGGGCCTGAGTACCATCCCCAGTACTGAAAAAAAAAAGGAAGAATCCAAGTATAAGTCCCAACTGACAAAATTTTATAAATCTAGGTGAAACGATTTACAATTTCCATGAAATTATAGAATTATCAAAATCAACTTTTAAAAAATAGAAAACCAAGTAACACCTTACGTATGGAAGGAAGTTTTCTGAAAGAATTCCCCTCCAAAGAAAGTCTCTGGGCCCTGAGAGTCTTATGCGTGGCTATTTCAGACAGTCACAGAACAGGTCCCAGAGTTCAGACCTTCAGCCAGCTGAGAAACTTCTCTTGGCTGAATCACAACAAAGATGGTGAAGAAAAAGAAAATCACCACCCCCCTCCCCCATCTCAGAGAAAAGATACAAAAGTCATGAATTAAATTCTGTGATTTTAATCCACCTGTGTATTATTTTCACAAAACCAGAGTTGGCCACCCACTTTTCATGACTTTTCTTAGTAACTGACTGTGTGCATGAATCAGGAATTCATCTTAAAACATGCAAGGGAATTTCCCAGCACTTTCATGTAGAAAGTATGACAAGACATAAAATACAAATGGCTGTAGTCCCAGCTCCTCAAAGGCTGAGGGAGGAAGATCACTTGAGACCAGGAGTTCAAGGCCAGCCTGGGCAGCACAGTCAACCCCATCTCAAAATAATCGAATAAAAAAAAAAGAAAAAAACTACAAGCTGTTGAGATTCTGTGAGAACTCACTCATGGTGAGACACACACTGTTGCTGAGGTGGCTTTCTGTTCAGACACAGCCAAGGTCACCAGAGATAAACCGGAACTAGGTTTGTAGAATGGCCTTTTTGTAAGCATTAAACGCTGAGACCTCCAGAGACAAAGAGGAGGTCATTTGGTCTGGACCAGCTCAGAGAGGCCTGCGTTTATTTACTTTCGCATTTTTTTTTTTTTTTTGAGACAGGGTCTCACTACCTAGCCTGGCTGGGCTTGAACTCACTATGGAGCCCAGGATAGCCTCAAACTCACTGCAATCCTCCTGCCTCAGCCTCCTGAGTTGCACTGTATCCTGTGCCCTCTTCTGGGTTGGAAGTCAATACACTGTCTCTTCTGCCTTGCTGTGTTGGTTGAAGTAGTCACAAGCCACCAAGACTCAAGGGAAGGGGTCATAGACCCATCTCATCGTGGGAATTTGAGGCTGTTTTTAAAATCCCCACCCCAGCTGGTTATGGGGGTCTGGTATCCACTCTGCTCTCTTCCTGTTCTCCCGGCCCATGCCCACCCAACACACCCAGCTGTAGGTCTCAGCCTCTGTCTGTTTTGAGATGACCTCAGCTGATCACTATGTAAGTCCCTAAGTTCGTCAAGCCTTAGTTTTCTCGCCTATAAAACATAGATATTAGCAGCTGTGGTGGTGCAGACTTAGAGTCCCAGCTACTCCAGATGCTGAGGCAGGAAGATCACAAGTTCAAGGCCAGCCTGGAAAACTTACTGAGACCCAGTTTCAACAGTACAAATAAATAAATAGGGCTGGAGATGTAGCTCAGTGCTCTTTGGGGTCAATATCTAGTACTGAAAAGGAAAAATGTTGCTGAACATGGTGACGCACGCCTGTCATCCCAGCACTTGGGAGGCTGAGGATCACTACAAGTGCAAGGCCAGCCTGGGCTACATAGTGCGTTCAAGGCCAGCCTGACCTACAAACAAAAGACAGAGGGAGGGAGGGAGAGAGGGAGAAAGGGAGGGAGAGAGAGCAGAAGAAGAGAAAATTTTGGTATAAATGGTTCTCCTCTCAAGGCTGGTGTGGATTAAAGGAGACACTGAACTTTATAAAGTGCTCAGGGCAAAGTGCTGGGAATAGAGGAAGCCCTCAGTCAGTGCGGTTAGCTGTTTTATTTTTTCAGTGTTGGGGATCGAACCCAGGGCCTTGTGTATACTCAGCAAGGCCCCTGGCACTGAGCTGCAGTCCCGGCCTGGAGTGAACTGTTGAATGGCTCTTTCTTCCGGACAGTGGCCCTCATATCTGCTGTCCCCTTTAGAGGTCATCGGCAGTGCCCTACTGGCCATCCTGGCCCCCTGATGGGGCTGCTCAGCCCCTCAAGGACCATGGCAGGGGCTAACGAAGGTTATTGCTCAGGAGTTTGGCAAAGTATGAAAATGGCATTTTTCAAAAACTGTTGCAGGGTCCTCCACCCCCATGGTGATCTTGACGCTTCACTCATCAAGAACTGATGACCACATGCCCCCAATCTGAGTGGGCTTTTGTGACAATCACCACCATCAGAGGAAGGCAGAGGTGACTTCCCAGGGCAAGGTCTCAAAGGTGAGCAGTGTTCGCCTGGCTCACCCGTTACCTCGTCTTAAAGCTTTCAGCCTCTGCCAGAGCAGTGCAAATGCCCTGGGGCAGCTTTGTGGTGAGGAAACCCAATGTACCCCTCTAAGGCCGTGGAGAGAGGGCATGAGTCTCCATATGGAGAGACAAACGCTTAGCCTTCCTCCAGCAATCCCAGAGAGGCCTCGACACTCAGCTCACCAAGCCCCATGCATTCGATGGCTCCAAGCCATGAACAGCAGAGCCCTCAGCAAGGCCAAAACAATAAGGTGCTAATGTGTTCATTCCAAGGAGTGACCACAGCACGGGACAAAGGGGAACATTCTACAGCAGGGTAGCTGGTTAGGAAATCATTTGTTTTTGAGATAGGGCATTGCCATGTAGTTCAGGGTAGCCTCAAACTCACTATGCACTATGTAGCCCAGGTTGGCCTCGAATTTGTAGTGATCCTCCTGCCTCAGCCTCCCGAGTGCTGGGGTTATAGGCATGCGCCACCACATCTGGCTGGTTAAGGAAATCTTTTCCCCTTCTCTTGATGAACCACACTTGAGCCGATTACCCCTGTAGAAACTTCCTCTGGGGGAGGTCCGCCTGGCCCCTGGCCCTTCGATAGACAGCTCCAGGGTCTCTGAGCGGTTAAGCCCTGTGACCCCTCTGTAAGAGGCAGACACCAGGCCTGACAGAAGAAATCTCCTCTGGCCTTTGAGCCTCCTCGTGAGGGGGCGCTGCACAGAACCAGGGGTGTGCAGCGCCATTGTGTCCCTCTTGAAGGGTGCCATCACCCGTCTGGACCTCAGCCAGGGTTGCTCTGCCCCCAGCGCCTCCGCCCAGTGGACACCCTCAGGGTCCCCTGGCCACTTGCTGAGCGCCCTGGGAGCACGCATCTGGGTCCTGCGCAGTGTCCGGGACACAGGGAGGACCCTGGGGCTGCAGAGAGCTTGAGGACTGGCCAGGGTGATTCCACCGCTAAGTGGCCAAGCAGGGTAGGGGCTGCTCTGACCATGGCCCAGGGAGAACCCAGTGGGGGCCCCACCTTCCCCAGGGACCCTCACCCCAAAGAGCTGGCTCCCAGCTGCCCTCGTCTCTGCTCAGACTCCCTTTCTCCTCCTCCCACCACCCTTCCCTCCTCCGTCCCTCTGCACCCACCACGTCCTGACACTTGGAGAAGCAGGGGTCCTCTCAGCAGGGCCCACCTACCTAACCTCTGCCGTGACATTGTAATTCATTGTTGAGGCTGTGAAGTTCAAAGCTCTGCCACTTTCTTGCCGTGAGCAAGTCCCTTTGGCTCTTTGACCTTTAGGTTCCTCATCTGTAAAATGGGAATAACTGAGACTACCTAATTCATAAGGTATAAGGCTTAAATTAGACAACAGAGATAAAGGCCCTAACTAAAGGCTGCCCCAAGCTCAATAATCTTAACATTGTCAACATCACCACTATCATTGCTGTTATTAATGGAGGACAAATGCTCACTTCTACCTTTTTTTTTTTTAATACTGACGGTGGAACCCATAGAGTTCCCCATAGGGAAACCCCATAGGGCTTTCACACTTTGAACCCAGCCCTTTTTTATTTTTGACAGTCTTTCTAAGTCTCTCATGCCCAAGCTGGATTTGAACTTGTGATCCTCCTGTCTCAGCCTTCCCAAGTCTCTTCTCCTTTTACCTGATGTCCAGTACATTATTTTGTTTTGTGTTGTGTTGTGTTCTGCAGTGCTAGGGACTGAATCCGAGGCCTTCACACTGAGCTACATCTCCAGCCCCTTTTCTTAAAAAATTTTTTTTTTTTAATTTTGAGAAAGGGTCTCACTAAGTGGCTCAGTTGCTCAGGGTGGGCTCCAACTTGCAGTCCTCCTGCCTCGGCCTCCTAGAGTGCTGGGATTAATAGCTGTGTGTGCCAACATGCCTGGCTGGGATTTTTGTTTTTATTTTTGGTTTTTTTACCCGATTTTGATATCTTCATTATGGACTAGAGATTAAAGTCTTTTTAAAATTGATTTTTAATGATATATGTAACACACTTAAAGCCATTTTTTTTCCAGAACTAGGGATCAAACTCAGGACATCCCTAGCCCTAAGACGCCATCTCTCTCTTTTTTTTTGGTACCGGGAATCGAACTCGGGTCCTTGCACTTGCGCAGCAGGCGGCAAAACCACTGAGCTAAATCCCTGGCCCTCTAAGAAGCCGTTTCTAACGTTGTAGGTCCAGGTAAACTCTCTCTTCACTGCCTGTTCTCTGCAGCCCCCCATCTGTGTCTCTTCCCTCCCCAAGGAGATCTCTTGGTCATCTTGCCACATCTGTCTCTGGGGTTTCCTATGCATTTACCAGCCATACTCTTATCCCCTGAAATAAGTGGTGTGATTTGCATGCCTGAGCCTTTGCCTTGTTTTTACATAAAACGATCAGACTGATCATGCCATTCTAGGACTTTTCTTTTACTCAGTGACAGGTCTTTCTATTTAACCACATCAGCACAAAATGAAGAAGGGTGTGTGCGTGCGTGCGTGCGTGCGTGGTGGGTGCGTGCGTGGATGCTTGGGTGCGCGCATGCGCATGGGGGCGTCTCGGACCTGGGAGCCAGGCAGGGAAACTTCAACTCTGAACTCTCGCAGCTCGCTACCTGCTCTTCGTTCCGCAGAGGCGCCTTCAGGATGCTCACTCTGGCTCTCTCTGGGCTGAGCAAGTTTATCTCTGCAGACAAACCCCAGTCGTCCTCTGGACCCTGGAGTCACCGTTCTGGGTGCTGGGGTGACAGGGGACACCACAGACCGGGCCTTTGGGGACTCGGCCTTCGGGCCAGTCCCGCCCAGTGACTCCTCCTGGACTTCGGTGGCCGGAACCAGTAGCGGCCGTGGTGCAGATGTGGCCATGCTGTCTCCCGCTGCCATCCTGGGTGGGATTTGCTTTGAAGTCTAGCCTGTGTCCTGCTTCGTGACAGCTTTGCCTGGTGAGTCGCTGTTTCTCTCCCAGGCCTCCAGGCCCAGAGCGGGCCTGCGCAGAGCTCAGACTGGATAGCAGATCCGAATCATTAATGCAGGCCTGACCCCGTCCCCTGACCCTCGGCAGACGCCCTCTGCCGGGTCCCCCAGTGTCCGCATGGCCATCCCGGGGCACCTTTGCCACCTACTCTTCTCTATCTCTCGGCTGCTTCGGTATTTATCTTAAGGAGACCTTATCTCCTTCTGCGTGACAATTACGTGTGTGTGTGTGTGTGTGTGTGGTAATGGGATTACATCCAAGACCTTCACACTGAGCTACACCCCCAGTCTTTTTTTGTGTGTTAGGCTTTTGGTTTTTGAGACAGAGTCTCACTGAATCACTGAGATGGCCAGGCTTGGTTTGAACTTTCGATCTTCCCGCCTCAGCCTCCCAGAGTGCTGGGGTTACAGGTGTGAGCCACCACCCCCAGTTCAGTATATATAATTTGTAATTATGTATTATTATTATTATTATTATTATTATACTATGAATAACCTTTTTTTTTCCTTGTTACATTGCTAGGGATTGAACTCAGGGCCTCTCATTGCACTGTATCCCCAGGTCCCCATTTTAAAAATTTTATGTTCAGACAGGGTCTCACTAAGTTGCCCAGGCTAGCCTTGAACTTGCGATTCTTCTGCTCAGCCTCCCAAGTAGCTGGGATCCCAGGTAGAGTGTGCTGCTTCCCCTAGGCTTCTTATTTATTTATTTTCGGTAACAGACTGCAAGCTTCATACCTGGATCTTCCTCTAATCTTAATATTATTCACATGACCTCTGAGGATGTTTCCTCGTAGAGATTTCACGAGGCAGGGCACAGAGGACTTTGATTTTCTATATGAAGTGCCCGTATAATTCTATAAAAGAAGATACAAGGGCCAAGGATTTAGCTCAGTGGTTCCGCCACCTGCCTCGCAAGCGCAAGGTCCTGAGTTCAATCCCCGGTACCAGAAAAAAAAAGACTACTTTTAAAAAAAAAAGAAGAAGAAGATACAGCACTGGAAGTGGTGGAGGATCCCTGTTATCCCAGTGCCAGCCTGGACTGCATAGCGGATCCTGTCTCAAAAAAACAAAACAAAAAAACAGATATAGCATAGCCTTTGCTTTCAGAAAAAAAATAAAGATGTTAAAACTCACTGAATGGATGGATGGATGAATGAGTATATTTGGTAGCTTTGCTTCCACTCCTGAATGTCTACATTCAGCTTCCATAGGGGTCGATACTGACTTCTCCTCTGATTCCCCACCTCCTTGCTCCCTTCCCGTTTATTTTCCTTCATCCCCTCCCCAATTCTCTTGCCTCCTCAGGAGCCCAGGTCACCCATCAGGGCTGGCTAAGGTAGTGGGACTGGCCCATAGGAAGGCAGTCCTTAATTGGCCTGGTTTTTTTCTCCTTTTTAAGTGACCAACTCATCCTAATTTCTTTTTTTTTGTTTGTTTTTTGTTTTTTGGTACCGGGGATCGAACTCAGGTCCTTGCGCTTGCAAGGCAGACGGTGGAACCACTGAGCTAAATCCCCGGGCCCAACAACTCATCCGAATTTTCTCAGGACTTTCCCAGTTTTTCCACTGAAAGGTCCGTGTTCAAGGAAACCCCTTGTTCCCAAGCTAAACAGGGTGGCTGGTTATCCCACCCCTCCCTCAAATCCCATTAATCTGATTCTATCACCTGGAGGAGAATTTTGGGGGGGGGGGAGGAGAATTTTTGTTGGTCCTTGGAATAGGCAGAATTTTGGCCTTGGTTTCCTGTTGTCTGGCATACGTGACCTGGACACTATCCCTGGCCTAGAGTGTAAGTGAGGCTGTCATAGGATGGGCATTATTGCTAGGGTTGGGGTACTGATCAGTTGACTTTGAGTCAATCAACAATCCTGGGTGGGCCTGACCTAATCAGGCAAGCCTGGAAGGGAAGGTGATCAGTCAGGAGGATGTACTCCTGCTGGTCGAGAACACCTAGCTTCCTCAGTTTCTGCAGCCACGAAGGAATGACTTCTCTTTGCCCAAACCTTGGAGGAAACCTTGGCCCCCGTGCACACCTCGATTTGAGCCAGGTGAGATATGAAGGAAACCAGCACTCGCTGACATGACTCTGGCCTTCAGAACCACGGCAGGATAATTCTGCCTTGTCATAAGCAGCAACATTTGTGATGCAGCCACAGAAAGCTGGTTGAGTCCCATGAAGGGCGCTGTTCCTCGGAGGACAGAGTGTGGCTGTGGCCATCCTCCACCTGTCCCAGCCATGATGTCTTTTTCTCCTGAACAGAGTGACCAGGCCTCATCTCTAGGACTGCACATAAATGAGGCAACATGTAGGAAGAGCTCAGAGTGGGAAGCAGTCTGTGAACAGGTGAGGAGGGAGGTGAGAGAGTCTTTCCACATGGTCCTGGAAACCTGTCCCCCCACCTTCAGTGACCCATCTTCCCTGCCAACGCAGCACCTGCAACATTGACCTGCCAAGGTTCCAGGTCAGCATTTTGTTTGGCTGTGCTACGTCCTGACTGCCTTCTTTACACGAGCACAGCTCCCCTCTCTCCAGCGGCAACTACTTTGCTAGAATTAAGTAAGAAACAAGCCCTGGCTCCCTAGGAATATGTGTGACGTGGCCCCCTGTGAGACTCCATGGTCCCAACCCGGCAAGGGGGGACTCTGACCACCTCTTACTGCCGTGAGCCCATCATTACTTTGGGGCGATCACTATATCCTCAGTTTATGGAGGGTCGAGATGAGCCCTTGAGGAGCTTCTCTTGCTGGAGCCCAGGATATCTATGAGACAAGCTGAGCGAAAATTCACTCGTATTGAAAGCAGGGACCCCACCAGGTATTTGTACACCCGTGTTCATAAGTGTTATTTGCAATGGTCAAAAAGTAGAAGCAACCCACGTGTCCATCAACAAGTGAAGGGATAAACAAAATCCAGTATGATCATACAATGGAAGATTACTCAGGCTTAAAAAGGAAGGGAATTCTTCGGGTTTATCCTCACATTTTTTATGAGTGCATATTGGTCATGCAGATTAAAGGGTTTTGCTTTGGTGGATATGAACACAGGCACAGCATACTTTAATCATTTCCCCACCCCCACCACTTCTGCCAAGAGAGGAAATTCTAACAGGCGCTACAGCATGGATGAACTTGGAAGGTGTCAAAAAAAAAATTTTGGAAGGTGTCATGCAGGGTGAGGGAAGCCACGTGTTGGCCTTGAACTCACAGCAATCCTCCTGCCTCTGCTTCCCGAGCACTGGGATCACAGGCCTGTGCTATCACACCCAGCGGAAGCCACATGCTGAGGACATATATTGTAGGGTCTTACATCTCTACCCAAAGTAGTCAAATTCATGGAGAGAAATAGTGGAACAGTGGTTGCCAGGGCCTGGAAGAGAAGAAAACAGGGAGTCAACGCTTGATGTGTGCAAGATTCTATTTCTTTTTCTTTTTTTTTTTTTTTTTTTTTGTGCCAGGGATTGATCTCAGGTCCTTGCGCTTGCGCAGCAGGCAGCGAAACCACTGAGCTAAATCCTTGGCCCTTTTTTTTTCTTTTGTACCGGGGATCGAACTCGGGTTCTTGCACTTGGGCAGCAGGTGACGAAAGCACTGAGCTAAATCCCGGGGAAGATCTGTTTTCCGAGGTGGAAAGGGTTCTGCAGATGGAAGGCAGTGATAATTGTACAGCACTGTGCACATACTCAATGCCAACTAATTGTACATTTAACATGATTAATGTAGTCGATTTTGTGTTATGCATTTTGCCACAATATAAAATTCAATTTTAAGTACCTACTTTAAAAAGTAACAGCCGGGCGTGGTGGCACATACCTGTAATCCCAGCACTTGAAAGGCTGAGGCGGGAGGATCACCATGAGCTCAAGGCCAGACTGGGCTACGTAGGGAGACCCTGTCTCAAAAAAAAAAAAAAAAATTTTAAAAATAAAAAGTAACAGCCATTAGATTTGAAAAACTAAAAATTCTAGTAATACCAAGTGTCACAGAGATGAGAAGTAAGGACTCCTGCTGATGACAGATGCATGTGACGCTCTGAAGACGCTGCAACTGGGAAAGCTCTTCGACCCTGTCTAGTCCCTACCCACGCCTGCTCCCAGCAACCCCCTGGCCATACATCTGGGGAATCTCCCCCACACATACTCCAGGACATGAACTCGAGAAGGCTAGGCCAGATCAGGTGGACCTTACCTGCCATTCCAGCGCTCTGGGAAGCTGAGGCAGGAGGATCAAAAATGCAAACCCAGCCTGGGGAACTTAGCAACTTAGTGAGACCTAGTCTCAAAATAGAAAACAGAAAAGGGCCAGGGATGTAGTTCAGTGTGAAGGTCCTTGGGTTCAATCCCTAGTACAGGGTAGGGTGGGGGGCTTATTGCTGCATCATTTGTAACCAAAAAAAGTAGAAACACACTATATGGAATGGAAAGGAAAAAGAATACATAGTTGCAGGTTTATTTATACAATGGAATATGGAGTTAAAGTAACTAAAATAGCTAATGATGTGATCTTGGACAAGCCTCCAAAAATATATGTGGAGGGAAAAAAACAAATTACATAGAAGAGTACATAGAGCTTGCCATCGTTCATATTATGTTAAATTTTTTCTACTTTTTGAGTTTTTGGAATAGGGTCTCACACTGTATTCCAGGCTGGCATTGAACTCTCTGTGATCGTCCTGCCTCAGCCTCCTGGTGCTGAGCTTACAAGTATGTCATGTGATATTTAAAAGCACGTATATATGCACACAAGACTACGGCATTTGTGGAAATGAAGAACACTGAGCTCAGGAAGGCCATCTCCAGTAGAGAAGGAAGGGACAGGGCAGGCTCACAGGGCTCTTGAGGAGCAAGACAGTGCTTATTCCTTATGCTAGGCCACGAGGTGCACCGCTGGTCATTGTACTTTATACATTCTTTGTGTGTTTGATGTACTTTTTAGTAAAAAGTAATAAAATAGGGATTAAAATAATGTGATGTGACATTGCCAAAAGAGTTCATTCATTCATTCATTTATAGAAATAACTCTTCACTGAGGACCTACTGTGCTGGAGACATAATGGTAACCAACATGGATTCAGTGCTGCTACCTCACAAGCCTGTGGACCGGGCTGGGGTGGAGCTCAATGGTAGAGCGTGAGTGTAGCATGTGTAGCATGGGTTCAATACCTGGTGCTACAACAAGGAGCAGAAGTGGCCACCTGTGGTCTTCTTGGGGAGATAATTGGGTGATGTATGTGTAAGTTAAATAAAATAGGTGCTGCCAAGCGTGGTGGCACACACCTGTAGTCCCAGCCCTTGGGAGGCTGAGGCGGGAGGATCCCCACAAGTTCAAGGCCAGCTTGGGCTACATAGTGACTTCAAGGCCAGCCTGAACTACACAGTGAGACCCTGTCTTAATAAAATAAAATAGGTGCTCTGGTTTCTGGGCAAGAGACTGGAAGAGTTTCTTGTGGAGAAGGTACCTGGCCTGGGAAGAGCAACTTAGAGAAACAGCCATGAGCAGATGCCTAGCAGACAGCCCAGCTGGACCATCCCATTCCAACCATCCACACCCCATTCAGCTTTTCATTACCCACTCTGTGGTGACTAAGGTGCAATGTCAACTTGGTTGGCTTGGGATCTGCCCAGGGGACTCTGGGTGGGTCTGGGTGGGTCATGCAGACATGGCCTTAGGGCTCTAGGTCTGGCCCTGTGCCTCTTCTTCTCTGGCACTGCTTCCTGTGCTGCTTCTCAGCTGCCATGAACTGAGCAGCTTTGCTCAGCCATACCCTTCCACCGTGATGTTCCTGTCTGCAGCCAGCTGACCATGGACTGAATCCCTTGAAACTGTGAAACAAATTAAACGTCTCCTCTTTGAAGTTTTGAGTGTTAGATACTATATCCCAACAATGAGAAAGCTGATAAATACACACTCCAAGTGTGAATAAACCATTTAAGATTCTCAATCTTCCGAGGAAAGTCTGTAACATGAAAGATGGGGCCACAAAGTCCTACCTGCGTATACATATATTAAAACTAAATAAAATGAAAACTGAGGAAAGTTATCTGGAGACAACATAAAAGATTCTGGGAGAATAAACTTTAAAAAATTATCTCTAGCTGGGCTTGTGGCACATGCCTGTTATTTCAGCACTTGGGAGGCTGAGACAGGAGGATCACCATGAGTTCAAGGCCAGCTTGGGCTACATAGTGAGTTCAGGGCCAGCCTGAACTACAAAGGAAGACCTTGTCTCAATAAACCAAAAAAAACAAACAAACAACCCTCTAATAGCATCAGAAAGATAAAGAGAGTTACTGCATCCATAAAACAAGAACACAATATTATCTTTTTTTTTTTTGGTACCAGGGATCAAACTCAGGACCTTGTACTTGAGAGGCAGGCAGCGGAACCACTGAGCTAAATCCCTGGCCTGTTATCTCTTTTTTAAAAGAATGTTTGGAGGGAAATTTTTCCTGCATTTAAAAAATATGACAGCATAAACAAACAAACAATAATAAAAAACTACAGAAGAAATAGAATATTGACTGAGGGAAAATGCCCCCAAAAGAGAAACAAAAACCCAGTAGGGCTGGGGATTTAGCTCAGTGGTTCCACCGCCTGCCTCGAAAGCGCAAGGTCCTGAGTTCAATCCCCAGTACCAAAAAACAAAAACAAAACAAAAAAAAGATAGGACAATTTGAGAACTAGTAGATGAGGCCCAGGGCCTAAGTAGGAGAAGCTCTACTATGAATGGAGAAAGTGATTGTGGAAAGAGAAATCTTCAGTTGGTGATTTGAGACAATTTCCCAGAATTGAAGGACATTCATTTCCATATCTTAAAGACACTTCAAAATACAGTGAACCCTTGACTCATGGCCTCCATTTGTTCACAAGGGCTGGTTGTAACTCAAGTTGGTCAGTGAAGGCTCAGGCTCCTCTGCACAGCCCTCAAAGTCTCTCTCCTGTACACAGACGGATCTGAGTCCTTAGACCCTGGCCCAGGATTTCTGTTAACCCCACACTGGAAAGGATGTTGTCATGTTCCTTCCAGACTCTTTAAGGGTTAGATCTGTATCTGAGACCACCTGGAAGCACAAGCAGCCAGTATTTGGGTTGTAACTCAAGACTTTGTAAGTTAAAACTAAAATTCCAGTTGTAATCCAAGTTGTTCGTATGTCTGGCTGGTCATAACTCAAGGGTCCACTGTGCATCATCATGGAAGTTAACAGCAACAGAGAAAAAGAAAGTAGATTGTATAGATTCCAGAGAAAGGGGTGTAACATCATGAAGGGCCACACACCATAAGAGCAGGGGGCTTCTTGACAGCACCAGTGGTTGCTAGGACATAATGAGAAATGATAGTCCCTTGGAAATTATTAATTCCAGACAAAAGCTCTATACCCAGTCTAAGTGTTCATCAACACAGGGGCAGAATAATGAGCTAAATATGCCTTCTTTTTGTTAGTAAGGAGTGGAAGAACTGGATAGAAGGGATGCTATCACTTCAATTCTAGCAGAGCATCTGAGGGAAATGTTATCTAATTGATAACATCCTGGAATTTGAATGGTTGTAATGGCCTGCTTGACTTTGTGTACTGATGGACCAAGTACCTGGTGTGGGAATACTGACAGATAATGTCACCTAATTTCCTCTTGGACTCTGGACACATCACTTGATTTAGCCATGACTTACTCTCTCCGCTAAAAAAAAATGGATCTGTGTTGTTGCCATTGTGTTTGCAGTACTGAAGACTGAACTTAAGCAAGCAAAACTTAAGCAAGCTCTACCACGGAGCTACATCCCCAGTCCAATAAAATGAATCCTAATGTTCACCTACTTTGCCTCACAGAGATGATGACAAGGATGAGAAAAGATGAGATAGATTCTTTTCAGCATTTCAAAAGAAGATGATGAACAATATGAGTCCAGTTCCTTTTCCTTTGTGTAGCTCTCAAGTAGACACTGTCTTGTCTACCCAGCACATACTTCCACCAGCACAGTGCATTTGGAGAGAGCGGTTCCTCCCTCAGCTCCAACTTCCTGGTTGACAGGGCTGCAATTTTGCTCACAATTGATTCAGGGGTGGGTGTCTGATTTTTCTGAGCCAATCAGATTCTTGCTCTGGTATTCTTGAACTGAGTTAACAAAGTCCATTTCCCATCAGGTGGCTGGAAATGATGCCAAAAGTTTGAATGACCTCTCTGGAGCCCATGAAGCGCCATTCACATATTCCGTTGTCCACTCTGAGGGGCAAAACTAACCAGGTGGCCACAAGAAAGGATGAAGCCAAAAGAGAAGCAAGGGTTTCCAAGGTGAGAGATGTAGAGTGAGTCCTTCCTACTTGCCAGCCTTTCTGCATCCCCAACCCCATCCTTCCAGGGCATAGATTGTACAAGCTTTCTAAGACCACTCCAACAGACCCTCTTCTTATTTTTCCCATTCTTCAAATTTGTATTCCAAAAGGTGGATACATTTTTCACTGTGAAAAGACATCTGGGAGTGGTGGCACACACCTGTAGACCCAACTCTCGGGAGGCTGAGGCAGGAAGATCTCTGCAAGTTCAAGACCAGCCTGGGTTACATAGCAAGACCCTGACTTGAAAAGCAAACAAACAAGCACCTGGGAGGCTGAGGCAGGAGGATTACCTCAAGTTTGAGGCCAGCCTGGGCTACATAGTGAGTTCAGGGCCTGCGTGAACTATAAAAGGGAGACCCTGCCTCAAAAACCCAAAACAAACAAGCAATGCAGCCTGAAAATAGAGAGGTGGCAAAAGATTTTAAAAAGTGAACTGAGTCTTAGGGTCTCCAGTTACAGTCTCAAATGTCCAATGTGTGACATTGAAGTAACAGAAAGAGAAATCACAGAAGAAAATATTTGAAGAAATACTGGCCAGAACCTTTCCAGACTTGATGGAAAACTAAATTTCTCCATTAAAAAAGCTTTGTGGGCCCTATCCAGGATAAATTCAAAGAAAACCATACCCTGAAACATCATAACCAAATTGCTGGAAATAAAAGAAAAAATCTTGAAAGATGATTTGCAGTATAAGTGTTTATTCATCAGAGACCATGGAGAACAGAAGACATCTGATTGAATAACATCTTTAAGTGATAAAAACTCGGTCAATTGAGAACTCCATCTTAAGCAAACACATTCTTCCTTCAGGAACTAAGATGATAAGAAAAGGAAGATAATTCATCACCAGGAGACCTGCTCTAAAAGCTAAAGGAAATTCTTGAAGCTGGAGAAAAATAATACCAGGTAAAAAATTAAAACTTAATCATGAAAAAAAAAAAGTGTGCCAGGAGCCATTTCCTGACTTCCCCAAAGTCAAAATGACCAGGAAAGGTCAGTAGGTTGAATCAGTTTAGGACATGAAGGCCCAGAACCGTGCAACTAAAGACACTCATGAAAGAGGACTCCAGAACTGCTTCAGAAAGTGTTAAGAACGATGGGATAAATGTGTTCAAAGCAGGAGGGTTTTTAGGGGGATTAATGGCAATATGTCTTTTAGTGTAATTTTTAAAAAATTAAAACATTCAGGACCAGGGATTTAGCTCAGTGGTCCTGCCACCTGCCTCGAAAGTGCAAGGACCTGAGTTCGATCCCTGGTACCAAAAATTTAAACATTCACCCTATTTTTAATCTGTTAAAATTTTTTTTTGGTTTTTTTTTTGTACCAGGGATCAAACTTAGGATCTTGCACTTGCGAGGCAGGCAGCGGCACCACTGAGCTAAGTCCCCGGCACACATCACACTATTTTTGGAAGGTTAGGTTTTTGTTTTGGTTTTGGTTTTGGTATCGGGGATCAAACTCGGGACCTTGCGCTTGCAAGGCAGGCTAAATCCCCGGCATCCATTCACACTATTTTTTAATCACACCTAATAATGTTAATGGTGTGAAGACTCCTATTACTAAGATGTCAATTTTTCCCAGATAAATCTATAGATTAAACATGATCTCAATCAAAATCCCAACAGAATTTCTTTATAGATAGTAATTCTAAAGCTAATTCTAAAATGTATATGCTAGGGCAAGGGAACTTAAATAGTCACAAAGATTTTGAACCAGAACAAAAGTTGAAAGATCTACATTACTGGATTTTAGGGTTTATTATAATGCCACAAGTGGTTTTATAGTAGTGGTTTTATCAAGACAGAGCAGTGTGGATAAAAATACAGGGACATCTGTCAGCGGAGTCCAGAAACAAGGTCTACATTTATACGGTTAATTGTTGGGTATTTTGTTTTTGTTTTGTTTACAAAGACATAAAATGAATTCAATGGAGAAAGGATAGTCCCTTTTCAACTGGAACAGAAATAATCAGACATTCTTACAAAAACCAAACAAATCTTGACCAATACCTCACATATTATGCGAAAATGAACTAAAAATGGATCCTAGACATAAATGTAAAACCTATAGCTATAAAACTTCTCCTAGAAACCACGACAGAAAAGCTGTGTGACCTTGGGCTAGGCACTTCTCTTATTAGATAAACACTGAAAGTGCAATCCATGGAAGAAAAAGATAAATTGGGCTTTTCATCCGAAAGCCACTTGTATTATTAGCCAATTAAATGCAAGCAGAAGTGCCATATGTCATTTCTAGGCAAAAGCTTTAAAAGCCAGCCTGGTCTTCAGCCTTCTGCATCCTGTTCAGATCGGACTTGGCCATGTAATTTTCTTTGGCCAATGAAATGTGAACAAAATTAGTACCTATAAGCTATAAAAGCCAGTTTGTGCCGTGCCTTTCTCTTCTCCCTCTGCCTGGCTGAAGCTTAATGTCCCAATCAGAGGCTGCTCCTTGGCCTTGGCTAATTAGCAAAGATGACATGTAATAGAACACAACCTTCCGGCTGTGATTATGTAGCATGAGTGAGAAATTATCTACATTGTGACCCTGTGATTTCAAGGTTGGTTACTTGTAGCATAATCTAGACTCTTTCTTCATGCAATTTCATTTGGTGTGGCTTTTAGTTGGTAATACCTAAGAATGAGGCATTTCAATGTTACCAGTAATATATCTCCAAATCTCAGGGAGGGATGGTTTATCTTTTTTGAGACAGAGTCTCCCTATGCAGTTCAAGCTGGACTTGAACTCACTATGTAGCCCAGGCTGACCTTGAACTCATGCTGATCCTCCTGGCTCAGCCTCCCCAGTACTGGGATTCCAGGCCTGTGCCACCATACCCAGCTGGGATGATTTATTTAGCTGAGGATTTCATATGTAAATCTAGTCACAACAATAAATCTAGTTACAACCACAGTATGTAGATTTATTTTTAACCTCTGAGAATCTTTCCTTATCTTCTGTGGGCAAAATCATTCTCATGCATTCATTTTCCAAGTGTTGAGAGCCAATCAAATGCCAAGCTTTGTGCTGGGTGCTGGAGAGAGCAACAAACAAGGCAAACCTAGCCTGTCTCAGTAGAGGTTTTATTCTAGTGGAAAAGACAGTCAAGAAACAAGTAGTTACACAATGACGTAAAACCAGTTGTGATAAGAGCTAAGATGATGAAGCCAGGATATTGGAGTATATACCAGTGGACCCGACCAGGCCTGGGGCCATCATACTCTTCTGGGGCAGGAGAGATAAGTGACCTAAATTACTGAAAGGAAAATGGAAAACGGGGGGGGGGGGCACCAGAACCCTGACTTCCTACTTAGGTGTTCTGTGCTTTTTGGACCAAACCTTGGAAAGCACCTTATGTGTGGGATAACAGCCTATTTATACTCAAAGGGAGAGCCAGCTAGAATATGGATGAATCAACACTCTCCCCTCAGCGATATTAAAAAACAATTCAAAACAGAACTTTCAATGATGTTAGGTCAGTAGAACCATCTCAGCTCAGGAAAGCTGATGCCAAATCCTTCATTTTTATAAGCATAGCAAAGTTAAAACACTCAACACACCCAGGCTGGGCAACAAGACAGCACTCAGCAAGAGCCACCATACTGCCAACTATGCGCTTCCCTATTTGGGCTGAAACATTTTGTCAGAAAGTAATCATCTCCAATCCTGCGATTTGGCCAAGTTCTTTTATTTTGCCATAATCTAGGAATCATTCCAATTTGATGTTACTCAATTAAAAAGAAGTTTCCTAAGCACCTACTGTGTGCCGAACTCAAAAAATGAGTCACTGTTCCAAAGGAACTCACGACCTAGCAGTGAAATCATTAACAAACTGTCTCAACCAGTGCTTTGACGATTGGTCAATCATATTTTTCAAGATTTCTCAGCATGTGGACATGGTGAGGGGAGGGAGCATTATTAAGTGAAGTCGTGTAGGATTTCATTTTCTTCCTTTCTTTGGTGCTCTTCTTGCTTCATAACTTCAAGATGGGCACAATGCTGGCAGCATGTTTCTCTATGAAATCCAACTCCTTGGCACCAAAGGGTTTGGGGAATATTAGATATGAGGGCAATTTGCTAATCTAAACACAGGCAGCCTAACTTGGACCGACCACTAACCAGATGTGTGTCGAAGTCACTAACCCTTGCTAATTTCGGGGGGTTTGTTTGCTCATTTATAAGATGGTGCATCCCAAAGGCTCAAGTATCTTCCAGCACTAAGATTCCTTTCCTTGCTTTGGAAAATCTGCACCTTGTCACTACCATTAAAAAGTTTTGAAATTACGTAAGTATTACAAGAAGCCTTCTTGCAATAGGGTTTGGACCCACAGCACCCAAGGAAGCAATGATGGTCCTGTGGTATTTCCTGCCCCCCCCCCCCCCCGCCAGTCCCGAGTTCGGAAAGAATGTGTAAGATGTCACCAAGGAGCCCCGGCCAGAAGTGGCGTTGCCCATCCTTCTGCAAACGGATTACCAGGCCTGGGGCCTCCCTCACAGCCTGTGGTGCTGCCTCCGGCCTCCACGTCGCACTCTGGTCCTCAGGGTGCCATCTCAAGGTGCTCTGTCCCAATATTCTAGCCCAGTGGTCATCCCAAGGAGGGGCTGTCAAGGGTCAGGGTTTCAGAGAACCCGAAGGCTGGGGGGCTGTCCTGGAAAAGCCACCATTGAAGTACCAAACGTAGTCAGGCGGGCACCCAGAGGCCACATCGAGCCTCAAGCGCCAGTCACGACATCACGGACTGCACTGCACCAAAGACCTTCCGCCAAGTTCGGGTCGTGACCCTCAACACCGACGCCTGCCTAGGGCCCTGGGCCCGCCCCTCGCCCTGCGGCCCCGCCCACTTCCGGTCGGACCGAGATCACGTGCCCTGATACCCTCCACCCTCGCGGACGCGGCTCTCCTCGCGGGGAGCGTCCTAGCGTCCCTTCCGCCGGAAGTGGGAAGACTTTCCCTTTCCGGCTACGGGTCCCCGAGCGGAGCGGGAGGACGGACCCGGGAGCCGAGTGGCGGCGGCGGCGGCGGCGGCGGCGGCGGTGGTGGTGGTGGTAATGGCGGAGCTGGTACAGGGGCAGAGTGCTCCGGTGGGCATGAAAGCCGAAGGCTTCGTGGACGCTCTGCACCGGGTCCGGCAGGTACGGCCTCAGCAGGCTGGCGGGAGCGCGAGAGGCCGAGGCGGGGCCGGGCCCGGAGGAAGGGGTCGGGCCTGGGGGCAGGAGGCAGCCAGAGCCGACGCCTGAGCGGGCCTGGGCGTCCGCGGGGCTGCTGCAGCCGGGATGGGCGGCGCCGCGAGGCCCAGGCCCAGCCGGTCGGGGGGGTCTCCCCAGGTGCCCGAAGCCACTGGGATAAGAGTGCCCACAGCGCTTGCCCCATGGCGTCCCCACGCTCAGGCTGGAACGAGACACAGGGCAGCCAGCGCGAATTTCAGGGGTTCGCGAGGGCTTTTGGAGAGCTCGTGGTGAGCAGCCAGGTGTAGACGTAAGGCAGCTGTCTCACGCCTTTTAAGTAGCTTGTTAAACCTTAGAAAGCACCCGTCCTTGGACTTTATGTATTTCGAGAGTGGAGTGGAAGAAACTAGGATATTTTATTTTTTGAGGATACTCTTTAAAGGGAGGTGTTAGAAGGGTGGTCCCCAAGAAGTAGAAGTTGTTCATGGCAATAGTTTTTCCTCCACGAGAGAGGATGTGATGTGGACTCATTCAGACAGCGAAACTTTACCATCTGACAATGTGCATTTTTGTCAGAAGTAAACTGGTTCTTAAGAGGTTACAAGCTTCCCTGAACAGTGAACATAAGGCCTGCCAAAAATATTCTCAGGTTTTTTGGCATGATGCTTAGAACAGATCATGTATTGTGTCTAAAACTTACAAGTTAGCACTAAAACACAAACTTCTTATGTTGTGTGTCTTCCTAAGTAATTACAAGCACGGATGCTTTAAAAGTTGCCCTGTAACTAATGACTGCTTGATTCCTAACAGAAAGCCGCAGGACTCATTGTATTAGAAGAAAGTCTCCGCTTGGGGGCTTGAAGATGTGATCTTCCCATCTCTTTCCAGTATGCCAAGGGAGGGAATCCTACCTGTCTCCCAGATACTGACTTTTCATGTTAACACTGATGCTCCTGTAGAATTACATTGGATCCCAGAACTTTCCAAACCTGTTTCCACCTAAAATTTTGTCTGACACATTGTTACTTGTTGGTTAGGTGCCAACCAATCCAGTAGTGAGTTTCCATCTTACTTAGACTTCAGAGCAACCAGCTGGCTGTAATGGATAAACATGCCATCCAGCTCCCTTTCCACCATTCTGCTTGCTGGCACATTACTGCGCTCTCCTCTGCAGTACAGGATCCTGAACCTTGTTTCTCACTGGCTACTAATAATGCAATGGCTTTCACTCTGTGCTGTATGTGACAGTCGTCTTGTTGGCCTGCTGTGTCCAGGAAAAATTATAGTCACTGTCTTAAAGAGCTCAGACCCTCAGTTTACAGGAGGCTGTAGTTGAACATTAAATGAATTTTGAACCATTGCGAAGACTTTCTGCTTCTCTTGAGCTGGTGGTTGGACAGCCTGCTCAAGAGGGAGACCCTCTGTTAAATGCTGCCCTAATGTGGACTGTTGAAGCAGTTGTGTTTACTCCTAGCAGTGAAAATGTCACTGGACTTGTCCTCAGCACCATTGACACGCAGTACCGAGCCCGCTGGAGCTGGGGCTGTAACTGTATTCCTTCTGAATGTTAACAGCTGAAGGTCCTTACTGTCTCCAAGGATTTGATGGCATTTAAAAACTAAAGGAGAAACAGGTTTGTGGGTACTTTTAGGTTGTCGTTATAGATTTGTATTGAGCAAGGATTGTGTGTTAGAAATCTGTAATGTGTGCTTGTAGTAAAGCTTGCCTCAAAAACTGGCATATTATTTGGGCATCTGTATGGCTGTGTATTCACCATTGAATACACAGCATATTGCAGAGTTGTGATTTTTTTTTTTCCCCCCTAGTAAATGAAAATACGACAGTATATTTCATTAAACACCAGTGACGGTCTATAAAGAGCCTCCTGGGAAGTTTGCTAGAGAGTGTTTGTAAGCTTTTTTTTTTTTTCTGTACTGGAGATCGAACTCAGGACCTTGCGCTTGCCCGGTAGGTGCGGCACCACTGAGCTACATCCTCGGCCCATGTAAGCTGTCTTGTACTCAGTTTTTCTAGCAAATTGTAACAGAGTCTGAGTTGACCCTGCTTGAATTTGAATCTGTAGTTTCAGCATCTGAACCACTAAGCTTCCTTTCTGGCATCTTGAAGTGTCTTTGTATATCCTTTGGACTCTTCCTAGCAGTGTGAACCAGTGATTGCTCCTAGTTATTTGGACATCATATTCTTAGATCAAAAGGGAGCCTCTGAAAATGTCATATGAAATTTAATTTTTTTCCCAAATAGTGGGAGGTCCCTTGAATTAATAGTGTTTGACACAAATGGGTAATTTACATCCATTCTGAAATGTGATCTGATTCAGTCCTATTGATGAAATTTAAAACTACTGGGTATTTCAAAACCTCATGGCTTGTTCTTCTGAGTCAATGGTTAGCACAAATAAAATATTTCTTCCATTAGTTTAGAGAAGGCAGGATCCTAATAAAGGTGGGATGTGGGGTCAAAGCCAAAGTGGGTCGTCTTGTTCCATGGCCATACTGTGTAGCTGTGTCCTGTCATCTAAGTTACAAGGGACCTCACTGAGATCATGGGCCAGCAGATTCAACTCTGTTTTATTTTTCTTTTTCCAGTTTCCCTGGAAAGTCTACCAGTAGTTTAGTAGCATGTGTCACTGGGTGCAAGCAATCACATGTTAACAAGGAAATGTGCTCCCACCATGTTATAGATTCCCAAGAGCCATCCTTGGGCTGGACCAGCTGTCTGTCAGGTGTTCTCTTGCCAAATTGCTAATACTCGGTGTGTGGGGGGGTGCCTGGGGATTGAACCAAGAGCCTTCACACTGAACCACATTGCCAAGCCCATTTATTTGCTTATTTATTTTTGAGGTAGAGTCTTGCTAAGTCACTAAGTTGCCCAGGCTGGACTTGAACTCACAATCCTCCTGCCTTGGTCTGCCAGAGCACTAGGATTATAGGCATGGGCCACCATGCCTGGCTCTGCTAATACTCTGGGAATTTAAGCTCCTGTTATGGTCTAGACCCAAGCAGTGTCCCTTTGCACTGCACAACTGGAGTGTTCTGCTGTATAGAATGCAGTATAAATGCCTCGTGGAGCTCAGCATCATGGTAGCCCTGCACCCAAATGACTGTGACCAAGCCATTGTAAAACCAATAGAAATAACATTTTGTTGGCTTTGGGGCTTGGAACTTAGTTTTTATTCATATCTTTTTTGGGGGAAATGTTGAATGGTGTGTTGCCTCAGAAATTCAGTCCTCCAGAAATGCATCCCCATGCTGCCTCTTCCTGCTTGAGCCTGAGCGGTGGATAATTGGAATGTGTGCTTATACCTTGGGCTGATCAGGACATTAGTGCTTTAAGATGCTGACTCTTCTATCAGCATGGAATTTCCTTTAAGAGAGCAGTATACATCTGCCGTTAAGAGAACAAGCTCCATTCATTGGCTGTTGGCTACGCCTTGGGAGATTTCTGCCTTTGATCATTTCATACACTCATGGGTTTTTTGGGGGGTTTTTTGGTACTGGGGATCGAACTCAGGACCTTGCACTTGTGAGGCAGGAAGCAGAACCACTGAGCTAAATCCCCAGCCCTCATGGTTTTGGTTCATGGTGCAACCCAGTGTATTGGACACCTGAGAGATTTTAGTTGTACACCATTGAGACTGTCTTGTTGACAGTCCAGTGGTTGAATTGTTCAAGTAGGCATTTTTCAGGGGACTTAACTCCTGCCTGTGCAGTCATTAGTTTTCTCAGACACTTGAAGGAAACCAGTGTCTGCATGCAGTCCATGGACTGCTCCTGTAACTCTGCTTTGATGGATGCAGTAAAGTACCCTGCAAAGAGCAAGTCCTCCTTAGAGAGTGTGTGATGTTACAGAGCCTGTTTGGGTCACTGCATGTTAATGGAGGTGCTGAGCTGCTTACTGGTCTTGAGAAGTAGATGGTAAATGAACTCCATTCACTGAATGCTTCTGAGCCTTGTCCCATTTTCAGCTGAGACTTCACTCAATCTGCCATCCCAGACGTCCATTCTATGAGACTTTGCTTTCTTTTAAAGCTCCCGTTGTCCTGGAGATACCTAGATAACAGTTCTCCCACTAGTGGCCCATGGACTAGAGAAGGTTTACGTTGGAGGCTTGCTCAGTTTGACCCACACAATACCAATATTTAGAAACGGAGAGTGACTTTGCATAAATATTGAGATTTTTAGCTTCTCTAGAAAATATCTGACCACCTTGTCCTGTGTGGCAGCCATCAGCAGGAGCTGAATAGCTGCCTCTTCATGTGGGTGTGGGCTCTGAGTTGCCTTCGCCCCAGGGCCATGCTACTCCTGTTTCACTCCAGCTGAGATTCCTGATTGACTGCTGATCCCTTTCCAGATTGTGGGCCCACCATCTCTGCTTTTCACCTGAAATTTCTGATGGAAAGAACTCTGGATGGGTGCTTAGGGGGTCTGAGTCCCCTGCAAGTAGCTGCAGGACCTTGAGCGAGGTGGTCTATACGGGGTTAGAGTACAGGCTGCCAATTACTAGATCACCATGGAAAAGAGTTAGTGGGCAAATAAGTTCAGGATGTACAGGGGTAAACTTGAATTCACTTCTCTACTGCAGGGCCTCTCAGCGTATTTAATAGGTTAAGTGCATTAACACCTGCATGGCTGGGAGGTTTGTGCATTGTAAATAGGCTGAAGTTATGTGACACTGTGCCCTCTTTTCATGGAGTCAAGTCATACTCTGTGACTCAAACTTCAGAATATGTAGGCTAGGGAGGTAACCAAGCGGTACAGCACTTACCTAGCGTGCACAAGGCCCTGGGCCAAGTTGTAGTCACACACACGCACACACAACACACACACACATGCACACACAGAGGCAACACTTTAGGGAATGTGTTAGATGCCCTCAGTGGTCCCAGATCATGAGCATTCAGAGCTTCCATCTATTTGACCGTATTACAGTGATTCTTTTGCTTCCTGCTATGTTATATTGGATATGTATTTAAACGCCCTTCTCTCCTGTGTTCTGTACAATCCTTTTATTTGTTGCTTTACCTTAGAATCATTCCAATTGAAAATGTTTCTCATTTGGAGTTTTATTATAAAGGTTGAGAATAATAGCCATTATGACTTTTGGTGTCATGAACTGCACTTTTATTCCAATAATGGACTGTAACAAATCGCTTGCAAGACAGAGTGGTGTTGGTGGGAGCAGTAGTGTGGTTCAGATCACTTTCCATTATTTGAGGTGCCACCAAGTCTGGCCTGTCACTGGGTGCTGGGGCCAGCTCAGACTCAGACAACTTTGTAGCTGGTTCATTGCGCTGTGGAGTTAGATCCGTCCTCACAGCACGAGAGCAAGGGCTGTGGTTCTTACTTTATGTTTGAAAATAACGAGACAAAGGGAAATAAAGCAGTTTTCTCAGAGAGGCACATATGCAGTTAATTATGTGTATGCAGTGGTTCTTGGTCCCACATCTTCTATATGGTGAGAAGTGGTTCCCTTGTGGGGTTAGTGGGTCTCCATCGTCATAGGATTGCTTGTTCTGATTTATGCCAGTAAATAGGGCAGGATGGGCAGGGCCAGGTCCCTGATGACAATAGCTACCATTCAGGCATCTGTGCTGTGCTGGGTGCCAGGCATGGATTCTTTGATGCATTCTCTTCAGTTGACGGTCCAGAGTCCCCCAGGGATGGCAATGAAGGGGCTAAGACTTTGAATCCAGACTCTTGAGTCAAGTTCTGTTCTCTCACTTACTAGCATAGTGACCTGGACAAGTCATTTAACTTCTTTAAACCTCAGTTTTCTCATCTTTAAAATGGAAATCAGTTCTGGTAGTAATTTTTTTTTTTCTGGTAGTAATTTTAAAATAATAGCTAAGCTGGGAGAGCTGGTGCACTCCTATAATCCCAGCTACTCTGCATGTGGAGGATCCTGTTTGGAGGCCAGCCCAGGCAATTTAGTGAGGCTGTCAGTAAATAAGTAAATAACAATAGCTAATCTTAAGTCTCTGCCTTGATGGGTGGAGGTCATGGTGGGAGTGGGTAATGCCTGCTGAAGGGAGCCAAGGCAGGCTTCTGGCACACCAGCAACTTTGTCTCCTTCCCTCCCTCCTTCTCATGCTGGGCTGGAACCCAGGGCCTCAGCAGTGCCAAGCACGTACTCTGCCAGCTCTGTCACTGAGATATACCCCATCCCGATGTTCTGTTTTTCCATCTGGCTGCCAGTTATGTCGGCATTTTAGTTTGTGAAGATACAGTCAGCTATAAACTTAAGATGTGTATACTTTTCTGTATCATTATATACCTCAGTATAGAAGGTTACAGTTGCAGACCTCTGTGGTTCCTTACTTTGTGTCCAGCGTGGTGCTGGGTGCTTTACATTAGTTACCTTGTATCCCCATGGATACAGTTCCAGGCCTACTGGCTCCAGATCCCATAGTAAAGACAGCAGCAGCTACTTTGTAAGGTCACTGAAGATTAAACGAGGGCACTGGCAGTCACTTAGTAAGTGCTCGATAAATCAGATCTACTGTCTTTTGTGACATTAATGGGAGTGGAATGAGAGATTAGGACTTGGCTCTGGCACTGTGACACGGGGCCCTCTCTCTGGGACTCCCAGCCACCCTGGGCCCTCCTGCCCTGGCACACACTGTTTCCTCCTGCCTCGGGGAGCAGAGGCTGCATGGTCCAGCCTGCGAACTGCATTCCCCCAGGTAGGGTGGCTCTGGCGGTCGTAGAGCCCAGGTCACAGGGACGCAGGAAGGGCTTCCGTGCCCTGGTTGGTAGCATGAACCTCTGTCTGCTGGGTCCCTGGGAATCCACTGTAGCTTTATTGAGTGGTGAAGTCCCGAAAATGTGAGGTTGCAGAGATTGTCACAGCTTCCCATTGGAAATCCATATTCCCCCTTCAGGAGATCTGCCGTATCAGTGAACCCTTGGTATACTATTCACTTCATGTTTTTTAAACTTAGATTTGTCTAAAATATTTTTAAAAGCAGTGTAAGTCATCATAAATGGAAAATGTTGTCATGCATAGCAAGTTACTAACAACAAAGTGTTAAGTTTTCAAATATTGGTCTGTGAACCTCCCAGAATTGCCTGTGTGTCTCTTTGGGAAACGGGCTCAGTCTGCCATGTGTTTTGCAGGTGCCAAGGGGCAGGACCCCTGAAGGGCTCACCCAAGGCCACAGATTGGCCTTGCTGGCCGGGAAACAGGGCTCCTGATTCCTGGGACCATGCTCCCACTCCCCGCGCCCCCTCTGACTGTGGAGTGGAGGCCGGATGGAAGTGGCGTTGGTTTACTTTTCATCTATCACTGTGCTGAAAATAGCACAGGGAGTGAGATAACCCATTGGTGCCCCCCAGGGGAGAAAGTAGCTTGTGTGATAGGAGAGTCCCTCAAGGTCACGCTTGCAGACAGGGACTAGAGTGGCCTCACTTCAGTGACTCATCTTCTGTCTGAAGGTGCTCATTCTGAACTGAAGGCTGGAGTAGCTACTGCTTAGAACCATCACTGGACCAGGAGGAAATGCCTGAGCTCCCTGGATGGGAGTCCTTAGGGTTAAGTCCTCAGGAGTTGAGATGTTTAAGGAAGTAGTGGGTGGAGGGCAGGGAGGCAGGAAGCCTACTGGGTAGGGAGCGTAGAGTCTCTAGCGGTGCTGGCGAGCCTGTGGCACATGTGCCTAAGCCAGCTGTCCACATTAAACCTCCAACACGCTCGCCATCCCTGCTCTACGGAGTCAGGCCCAGGTTTCAGTACTGCATCTGCCACTTCTAAGACGTTGGATGACTTTGGACAGGTCACTTAGTTTCTCTTGAGTCTTTTTCTTAAATGGATGTAATAGAGAAACACGGTTTCTCAGTAATACTAAAATATAATATACAATGTAATATAAATAAATTATAGCATCACTGTATATTTGGTGTTGAGCTCATATGTAACATTTGCGAGTCCTAACACCCTTAGAGCTACACCTTTTAAATAGTCCATGCTGCTCCCCTCAAAGTGGAAATTTCCAAGTTATAGATGACAGAAGCAAGTATAATTAAGAAAAAATACAAATCTGAAAGCCTTAGTCACATTTTAAAAGGATGCTTGTCAGTGTTTTTTTTTTTTTTTTGTACCAGGGATCGAACTCGGGTTCTTGTGCTTGCACAGCAGGCGGCAAAACCACTGAGCTAAATCCCTGGCCCTGCTTGTCAGTTTAATCAAAATCAGAAACAAGGAATTAATGTAACTTCTAAAATACTAGCTTTGGGGGAAATGGCATCAAGAAACCTATTACAACTGCGTGAATTGTCAGGAAGGCCAGAGGCTGGGTAACACATTTCAGCTCCTCCTCTCCTTTCTTTCTTCCTTTTATGCCACTGAGAATTGAGCTCTGGCCTTCTGCAGGCTAGACAAGCACTCTACCACTGAGCTACATGAGCGATGTCCCCAGCCAGCCCTTTTAAATTGTTTTTCTGTATTTTTTTTTTTTTTGGTATGGGGATCGAACTCAGGTCCTTCCACTTGCACAGCAGGCGGCGAAACCACTGACCTAAATCCCCGGCCCTACTTTATTGTATTTTGAGACAGGGTCTTTAAATTGCCTGGCTGGCCTCAAATGTGTGACCCTTCTGCCGCAGCCTCCAAATTAGCTGGGATTACAGGTGTGAGCCACTGTGCCAGCTCACATCCACCGCCTTAGAAGGGAGGGCGAAGAAGTGGGAGCAGGAAGTGTCATCAGAAGGAAGCAGGTTAAGGTGCCCAGTGTGTCTGGGTCCTACTTGTCTGGGCATGTGAGTTGGTCCCCAGCACTGCCCACCATCCAGGACCCCACTGAGAGGCATGTGCCTTTACCCCTTTTTTGTCCCGGAGTCTTTGCAGCGTTTGCTGGGAATGTTCGGGGCCTGTTTGTGTGGGGTTTTATTTTTTATTTTTTTCAGTACTGGAGATTGAACCCAAGGCCTCTGCACTCAGCTACATCCTCAGCCATTTGTTTGTTTTTGCAGTACTGGGCATTGGCCCCATGGGCTCTGCACTGAGCTAAGTCTCTAGCCCATTTTTAAAATATTTTTATTTTGAAACAAGGTCTGAGTAAGTCACTAAAGTTGCCCAGGCTGAGCTCAAACTCTCAATCCTCCTGCCTCAGCCTCCCAGAGTGCTGGGATTGCAGGTGTGAGCCACCGTGCCTGGAGTGGGACCAGTGATCTTGACAACCCTTACTCTAGCGGTTGTCTCTCAGTTTATCGTGCCATTGAAAGGGCCTCCCTGGGTAGAAGACACTGTAGGTTCTCACCTTGCTAATCCAGCTGCTCGCCAGCTGAGTCCTTAAAGGCTGCGTTTGCATCTTGAGCAGCCAACCAGCACCAGCTTATCCGAGGCACGTGGGCGAGGAGACTGCGGGCAGGGCAGAGCACTGGCCCTCAGACAGGATTCTGCATCAGTGTCTTGTTCTGAGCCTTGGCTGGGGGGGTAGGGGTAAACAAGCGCTTGTCCAAATGTCCGTCCTCCAGCCTCGACAGGGTGAGTGAGCTGTCCACCCCACCAGGGCCCGAGTATGCGAGGGTGGTCTCTGCGGCTCCTCACTGTGCCGCCCTCCCACACAGGCAGCCACACTGAGCATGAACCAGTTGGCATCGTGGCTTCTTCCGTCTTGGTCACTTGCCTCGTGGCTGGCTCAGCGTACGCATACGCAGCACTTCGCCCCTGCAGGGAAGAGGTTTATTTGGATCATGTTTTAGTTCATAGCAGAGGAGAGGGTGGGAACCTGAGGGAGAGATCCTGTCAGGTGACCCCTGGTGACCACCCTCTTCCTCTTGTATGAGGCCCCACTTCCTAACAGCACCTTTAGCTATAGCACCCATGATTCAGTCACCTTGCAGAAGCCCCGCCTGTGAGCACATGAGGCTGGAGGGGGTCATCTAGAGAGAGCTAAGCCATAACATGTTCTAGGAAACTTTCCAGCACTAGAGGTTAACCCCAGGGCTTTGCACAGATCTGTGTCCTGGCCTTGGTTTTGTTTTTCATTTTGAGACAGGCGCTTGCTAAGTTACCAGGTTGTCCAGTGTGGGCCGAACTTGCGAACCTACTGCCTCAGCCTCACAATATGCTAAGATTATAGGTGTGCACCACCACCCCTGGCTTAACAAAGCGACTTACTGAAGTCAGGTGACGCAGCAGTCTTGTTGGCTGACTCCTGGCCTAGGCCACAGCAGTGCCTCCTAACTGGCGTCCCTGCCTTTGTCCCTTAGTCTCTTTTCCATGTAGCATAGCTTTTAAATACAGCAGTACAAGCGCTTATCCAGAAACTGAGCATGTTTCTCACTGATGCGGCCTGCAGTGGCCTCCCATCAACCATGGTGTAAACCCGGGCTCCTGACTGTGGCCCTGTATGAACTGCTGGACAGAACACATCTGCTTCCTTCCGGTTGGCAACGTTTTCTCTGTTCACCCTTGCCCCAGCCTCAGGGCCTTCACGTGAGCTGTCCGGCCCTTCTTCCTCTCCTTCTGTAGCCAGTTCCTGGTCCTTGTTAGGTCTCACGGGGACATTGCCTCCTCCCAGTGGCCTCCCAGGGCCACCCTCTCCAGCAGCTCCGCCGAGGCCTCTGTGTGTCTGCTCCTCATCACCGGAACGATGAGCTGTGGGTCACCTTGTGGATCCCTGACCCTGCACACGCACACCAGCTGCCGGCCCATGACAGTTGGGCCCCAGGGTCTCGTTCTGGATGTGGTACCAAGCATTTGGTGGAGGCGTTGCTCATTTAGGGTGAAGCATTTCTGGTGTTCAGAGTGCTCTTTATTCAAGGACTCTCACCATCCTCTGGGAAACTGTATAAACAGCATCACAGCTGGGGTCTTGTGCACCTAGAAGAGAGGCTGCCTGGTGGCTCAGAACTAGTAACGAGACCCAGCACCACCAAACCCCAGATGCGAGGCCGGCATCTGGAGCCCAGTAGCGATTGTCTTCGGTTGTTTACTTGGTGAAGGTTATGTTTCTTTATGTCGGTACTGGCCAGCCTCACACTTCTGGGTGCTTGGGGACCAGCTCAGCACAACCGGTAGGGACTGTGCTGTACAGGAAGCTATGCTGGCTGCTGCTCCACCCACCCTGGGTGTAAGCACAGCAGAGGGGCCACCACACGAGCAGTTGAGGTGAATATTCCTTTGGGTGAGGGAGTTGGCTTATTATCAAGATCATATTGGGGCCGGGGATTTAGCTCAGTGGTTTTGCCGCCTGCTGCACAAGCGCAAGGACCCGAGTTCGATCCCCGGTACCAAAAAAAAAAAAAAAGATCATATTTAATTTCCTGATGAGAACAACGTGGATGTGTGAGTTCTGTTTCCCATTTATTTCTGCAGAAAAATTTTAGTAGCTATGTTCTGTTCTTTCCCTGATAACATTAGCAGCGAGGAAGCCCACAGAGGTGGCCTCCCGCTGTCTGATGCAGGACACATCCTGTTAGAAGGAGCTGCTGTGTGTCTAGCTTCCCCTCAGTTGGGAGACATCATTAGGGGGATATATCTGCAGAGTTGTCACTTGTGAGCAAACAAGGGGACAAGAGTATGGGGAGTTGAACCCAGAGCCTTTGCACTGAGCTACATCCCGAGCCCCTCCCCCTGTTTTTGTTTTGTTTTTTGTTATTTTGAGACAAGGTCTTACTAAGTCACTGTGTTTCCCAGGCTGGGCCAGAACTTGGTGATCCTCCTGCCTCAGCCTCCCTGAGTGCTGGGACTACAGCTGAGTACTACCACGACAGGCTTTTTTTTTTTTTTTGTACCGGGGATCGAACTCGTGTTCTTGGGCTTGTGGGGCAGGCGGCCGAACCACTGAGCTAAATCCCCGGCCCCAGGCTTCTTTTTTGGTGCTCTTGGGTAATGTGTTGCCCAAGGGAAGGAATCCTGTGATGAAACCTTTCCAACAAAGAATTCCATATTGTCTTCTTGCTTTTTTTTTCCCCTTAAAATACCTATTTTGTTTAGTGGCTACTTAAAAATACTTTGCTTACCAGGAGTCACATTTTGGAAAGTATTTTATGTCTAAAGACACATTATTATTAAGACCATTAGAAAACTTAGTTAATTAGGGGAAGCATTTGTCCCATCACGACAGCAGCATGCTTTACCCCAGGTAGGGGAGAAACGTGGTGGCGGCCCCTTCTAAGGGCTGTGCTCTTTCTCCTGTGAATACAGCTGTGCGTTATACTGAGTATTTAAATCTGATTCTCTCTGTAGATTGCTGCTAAAATTGATTCAATTCCTCACTTGAATAATTCCACACCTCTAGTGGACCCCTCAGTGTACGGATATGGAGTACAGAAGCGGCCCTTGGATGACGGAGGTAAGTTGCCGCAGATACCTTGCCTTGCCAGTGGCAGTGGACCTGCCAGTTTAGCTTCAGTTCGCGTCAGCCACTTCCTCGGCAGCTTCTCCCCAGCACCCTTTAAAGGAAGGGTTCGGGATGATTTTTCTCCACAGTTCACCAGCCTTTAAGTTCCTATCTGCCTCGACAGTACAGGAATCTTTTCAGCTGGACTCCAAGGCAGGGGCTTGGCCTCCAGCATCTGTTTGGAAGCCTCGTGGCCCACTTGAGAATATCGCTTGAATTTGCCCTGTTCTTCAAGTGCACGCATGGGAACTGAAGGTCCCACTTTTCCCCAGAGGAAAGCTAAGATTTGGTGTATGGCGCTGCAGAAGTGGTGGCTGCATCTTGACCTCAAAGGGAAGAGAGGCAGTGAGCTCTCTGCAGTCTCCTCTGGGTTGTCACCATCTCTGTTTGTGATAGGCTCCCTCATTCATTCATTCACTGTTTTACTGGTTCGCTTGTATTCCCTGCTCCATCCCAACAGGAACTTGAGGCCGTGTAGAGGCAGGCGCGTGTCAGCAGTGCTTTGGCAGAGTTTGCCAAGTGTTCCTGCGCTGCTCTCAGCTCCCTTTATCATCTTGTCTTGCATTGCTCTCCAGGGGTAGGGGCCCTAGGCTGTGCATGAGGCTTCTCTGCTGTTCTGTCTGTGGGCCTGCAAGCACACCCAGGTGTGTGTATGTACTTTCCTCTGTGGTAGATCGAGACACAGAATAGTACATGTTGTGTGACCTCCTTTTCCATAACAGGCATGTGTTTTTATGTGTGTAGGAGAATGAAACTTAGTGTGACTGAGTTCTCTGGTCTCTGGGAATTCTGAAAGAGGCAATGGCATTGTTTTCAGATGTGGGAACTTCTTTGGGATAATTGTTTGGACTCAAAGGGTGAAGTGCTTTAAGGGGACTGCACTCACTTGAATGTGAAGGTTCCTGTCTGTTTAAAACTGGGGTCACACACGCAGACAGTGTACTCTGCTCTGGGGCCCCGTCCCGTGTGCTTTTCCTGCTTGCCTGGTGGTGGCGGCTTCTGCATTCCCCCTGGTGACGAGCTTCGCTGCACCTCGCACAGGAAGAGTGGCCATGCTTTGCTTCCCCCTGTAGGGTATCAGTGTAAAGATAAAACTAGGCTGTCCGCTCCCGCTCACAGATCTCGTTAATGGACAGTGTCTCTCTGGCCCAGTGTTTCCAGAAATCAAGATCAATACGAATACGTCTCACAACCTGTTTGGCCTGCCTTCCCTGCCAACTCAGCCTTGTTGTCCCCCAGCGCCTGGCGCTGAAGTGCCGCCCCTTAGGCGGGCGGCACACAGTTAGGCACCATGTCCTTGTGTAGGGAACACCTGACACTTGCGGATGGAGCCCTCTGGCCTGGTGCAGACATTTGTCTCCGGTCAGTGCTTTACACCCCCATTTGCAAGAACCCAGCTAAAGGCCCTGCATTCATCGAGGAAGAGAAGCAAGCAGCAGACAGGGAGCTGACTCGGCCAGGGCCACCAGGGGGCCAGAGCCCACCCGAGGCCCTGTGCATTTTAGCGGGCACAGTCACAGCTTTCGTCTGAAATCCTGATGCTTCACATCTGCCTATGTGCAGAGTGAGTTCTCCCAGACAGAAAACTAACACGGTTGCTCTTTCCCCTCGACAGTGAGCCTTCTTTTAGTGAGAAGGGCCAAGCAGGAGCCCTGCCATTTCCTGCAGGTCTGCAGGCTCATCTGCACACTGGGCACATTCCCTCCAGCCTTTTACCCTCCACATAATAGTCTGATAAAATCATTCCTCTTGTTTTGTTTTGTTTTTTGAGATAGAGTCTCACTATATAGTTCAGGGTGGCCTCGAACTCACAGTGATTCTGCTTCAGCCTCTCTGGAGTGCTGGAATGAAATGTGCACACTACCACGCCTGGCCATTATTCCTCTCCTGTTGAGCACTGTTAGATAAGAGTTACACAGATTTGTTTTCTCCAAGTGGCTGTCCACGTGTAGAAATTGGGCTCACTGTCGAGTTCAGCAGGAGCCCTGGGAACCCCAGTGTGGGCCAGCTGCAGCTTTGCTTTATCACCTGTCTTCTGGAGGCAATATGTGAGCAGCAGGTTCTGCTGGGAGCCGGTGCTGTGTCTTGGGCACTTTGGGCCTTAGAGTCTCAACGATCCTGTGTGAGCAAAGTCTGAAAACGCCTGGAGGCAGAGCGGGATGCAAGAATCCCAGCACTTTCTTCATCGAGGCAGAGATTTCCAAGGTTTGCAGTCTTTTGTTTGTTTGGCTTGGCCGGGTGTTTTCAGACAGAAGCTCACTAGATCGCTGCTTTAGCAATGTGAACTTTCTCACTCTCCTTCAGAGCAGAGTTCTTTAACCTTTAGGAGGGCGAGGTTCAGTGCCCTGAAACCACAGGTGTTATTCAGGCCTACTTAAAACGTGTCAGCTCTGAATTTAACCAGAAGGAGCCTGAGGGTAGGGCTGATTGGGGTGTTGAGGTTTGCAGACAGGTGCATGGGTTGGAGTAGTGAATGTGTGCGAGACAGTGCAGTGGCGTGGGTTTGTCCCCATATAGAAAGGGGCTGGGGAGTGGGCATTTTGAGCCACCGGGGAGAATCTGCTTGGAACCCAGAGCCCCGCTTCCAGGGCCTGCTCGATGCCCTTCCTGGCAAGAGCAGCCCTCCCGCTGCCCCAGCTTTCCATGGATTGGGTTGCTCTTCCTGTTCGCATCTCAGTCTTGACACCCACACTGTTAACAGTCTGAGGTATGCCTCTGGCACCCCACCAGGGCAGGCATCCTGGCCTGTGCTCGCTGGCACTTCAGGCCACACGGGAGCCTGTCTGACCTTTTTGAGTCCTCTCCTTGGGCGGATGTCCGCTCCAGCAACCAGGGAGGTGTGGATCTTCCCTGTCCTCCCAGCCTCCATGCCCTGCCTGTCACCTGGCTGGCTGCTTGGCTGGTATGACTTCTCCAGGAGACCTCAAACTGCACTGCCGAGCTGTGCTGCTTCACCTTCCCACCTTCCCTCCTGCCCCTTTGTCCTTCCCTCCCCTCATCAGGAGTAAGAAATCACATGCTGTCTGAGTCTCAGAAGGGGCCCGTTTGTCCCTTTCCTGGGGTCCCCAGCACTCCCTCCTTTGTTTTGTGGGGACCTGTGTTCTCCTTGTACTTGAGTCTCCACGATCAGTGATCTGTTTCCCCCAAGCTGCAGGTAGTGGAGGCAGTGACGCTCCTGCTCAGCTTCTCCCTCACCAGCTCCTGTCATTAGCATTTTCACAGTGGGAGAAGCTTGCTCCAAATCTAAAGGACGGTAGTAACTAAGAATTAGCTAACTTGCCGGGGATTTAGCTCAGTGGTTCCATCGCCTGCCTCTCGAGTGCAAGGTCCTGAGTTCAATCCCTGTTACAAAAAAGAATTAGCTAACTTAAATTCAGCTTTTTCCTAACAGACCAGCCAGGAAATAGTTTGGCTTGCATACCCCATCCCACTACTCAGCTGTGCCACTAGAACTCAGATGCAGCCATGCACACAGGTAAACAAGCCCTGGCTGTGTTCAGCAGGGCAGTATGTTTGTTTTTTTTGGTTTTTTGGTTTTTTGGGTTTTTTTGGTGCCGGGGATCAAATTCAGGTCCTTGCGCTTGCGCAGCAGGTGACGAAACCACTGAGCTAAATCCCTGGCCCAGCATCGCAGTATGTACGAAGCAGGCAGCTGCCCTCAGGCAGAGTGCCAACCTCCAATCTAAAGCACCAGCCTCATGAATGGTGGGCCCCCACACCTGCAAGGGAAGTGTACGCAGAGTCCCCAGCCACTGTCCTTAATTAAACCGGGCTCCCAGCGGCATGGCAGGTCCTGCCGCCTTGCTGGCCTTGCCCTTGAGAAGCCAGGTGACCTTGTGTTTACTCCAGAGCAGGTGGAACACTGGGTCTCCTCAGCATGCCTAGCAGGGAGTACAGCCTCTGGGGTTCCTGCCCTAGGAGCACTTCGGGGCCAGGCCTCACCCTCTTCCCGCTCCTGTGACGGGTGCCATATTCCAGCTGTGGGTGACCGAAGCCCTGCTCTTGCCAGGTGACTTTGTTTTGTTTTGTTTTGTTTTTGGTACTGGGGATCGAACTCGGGTCCTTGCACTTGCAATTCAGGCGCGGTGCCACTGAGCTAAATCCCCAGTCTGGCCCTTGATGCTTGTGATACCGTTTGGTGTGGTGCTGCACTGCCTCAGGCTCTTGTTTTTTGAGACAGGGCCTCGCTATGCAGTCCAGGCTGGCCTCACACTCACTGTGTAGTCCAGGCTGGCCTTGAACTCAAAGTGATCCTTCTGCCTTGGCCTCCCAAGTGCTGGGATTCCAGGCATGCACCACCATGCCTGGCTGCTTCATTTTATTTTGACAGTATTTTCTGAGGTGAAGGAAGATTTCTTGAGCATATTGTCAAGTGGAGTATTTAGAGGAAGATTGAAAGAAAATACTTTTATGATCCTTCTCAGGTATGTCAACCCTTGTAGCATAGAGCAAAGAGGAGGAGCAAAAGCAGAATGAGGAGGAAATGTTTTTTTTTTGTTGGGGTTTTTTATAGGCTGTTTTGTTTTTCTGTATTGTGGCTTGAGTCCAGGGCCTGCACACTAAACTACACCCCTGGCTTTTATTTATTTATCTATTTTATTTATTTATTTATTTATTTTATTTATTTATTTATTTATTTTTGAGACAGGGTCTCACCATGTAACCCACACTGGCCTTGAACTCAGGATCCTCCTGCCTCAGCCTCTCAAGGCCTGGCATTACAGGCGTGTGCCACCACGTCCAGCAGGCAGAAGGGTTTTGGGTTTTTTTGTACTGAGGATTGAACTCAGGACTTTGTGCTTACCAGGCAGGTGCAGCGCCACTGGGCTACGTCCCTGGCCCAAGATTTTCTCAGTCCTAGCATGAGAGATGACAGCCAGCCAGTGGCGCACACCTGTGATCCCAGCTACTTGGGCTGAGGCAGGGAGATCTCAAGTGTAAGGGAAACCTGGGCAGCTTAGTGAGATCCTGTCTCAAAATAAAATTTCAAAAATAGAGAGATGAGGGGACCAGGCAGTGATGAGGACCAGGTTGGTTGCAGCTAAATGACCTGGGCACCCAGTCCGCTGCCTGCCGCTGCCGCATTGCCTCGGCCCACAGGCACCAGTGGCCCGGCTTTGGGAAGAAAAGCGGGAATCTTTGATGCCAGTGCTTTCCCTGAGGGGTCAGGGCAGACATCGGGATGTGCAGAGCAGGCGGGGCAAGGAGCAGAGCATCAGTTTCCTCAGGCTGCCCAGAGGACTCGGTGTTGGGCCCACTGCCTGGAGGTGACCACTGCAGGTGTCCGCCGGCTTCCCGCCCCTCCCGGGCAGGTGTGTGCAGCATCTGGAAGGCCAAGGTCCTCAGACAGGGCCCCAAGCTGACACGAAGTCTGACCTCAGAAGGAAGCAGCCCTGCCTTCCCTGCCCCTTTCTTCTGCCCTCCATTCATCTCAGGACTGAAATTCAGGAGCAGAGTGGCATTGGGTGCGGGCGGGGCCTGGGCGATGCGAAGCAGCAAGGGGCACAGAGCTGCATCCTGGGGAGACGGAGCTGAGCTACTGGCAGTGCTTGGCCAGGCAGTGGGTGGGAGACATTTCCCACGGAGCCCAGTGCAGTGGCGGTGGTGGCTTAAGGTGGCCCTGAGTTTTCAAAGCTCTTAGGGCGTAGGTTAGGCAGAGTGGCTCTCTACCCTGGCTGGGTGTAAGGATCACCCAAGAAGCTTTTTAAAACTCACCTTGACAGCTCAGCCTCCCCAGAAAGTAGTTTTGCAGTCTTACAAACTACACCCATGCTCCCATGCAGCCCACAGTTGCACTGCTGGGCATTTATCCCCCAGGAAGTGGAAACAGCTTCTGCACAACGCTTCTCCACACATGCCCAGAGCAGCTATGTCCATAGTGACCCTTCCCAGAATGTGTGTCCTTTGGGCCATGGAGGCTTGGGCCTAGCCACCGTGCCAAGGAAGAGTACTCAGCAGGAAAAAGGGACCGACGCTGTGTGTGGCAACCTGGCCACAGCTCCAGGAACTCCGCCCTGCACAAAAGGCCAACCAGCATTTTGGGATGAACAGTAGCTGTGTGGCTCTAGGCAGGTTGCTTAACATCTCTGAGGCTCACCTGTAAGAGCTTGTTACACTTATGTCATGAGATCATCCAATGTTTAAAAACACCAGTCTGACAATCTGAATAATCAGTTCTCCACCAGAACTAGCTGGTATACACACATTAAAGCATGTGTAACTTAAAAACTTTATGAAATACACACCTTTATTGTGTTACATTCTGTGTAACATTGTGTTACATTTCCGTGTCATTTTTAAGTAAAGCTCCTGTGACTCCCTCTGTTGAGTTCACCGGCTTACACGGAAGCAAGGCTTGGCGCTGAATAGAAGGCTGTGGAGCTTCTCTTCCCTCCCTGTGCTCTGTGGCTCCTTGAGTGAGTCCTGGTCCGGGCCGGGTGAGGTTCCGATGCAGCTGCCTGGCTCCCTACCCCGTGGCAGAGACTCCCCTGTGTGCCTTTCATCCCAGGCCTGGCCTGGGCCCAGCACCTAAGAGGCCCTGGCAGTGGCGAGGCAGGGGTGGCGGTGTGAGCCCGGGATGCAGGGCAGAAGGGCTGCCTCCTGTCCCTCCCCTCGGGCCATGGGCTGTGGGAGCAGGTACCACAAGAGGCCCCCGGTGGGGCCGCAGAAGAGTGCAGACTGCCAGGAGGAGCGACAGTGAGGAGATAAACTTTACTCTCGCTGTTGAAAAATAAATAATCTGCAAACTTAATGACAGGTCGTCTTCCGCTGAACTCGGTGGGCAGCTTTGGCAGCTGAGAGGAGAGCTGCTGCACGTGCCGGACACGGGAGGCCTTTGTGTCCCCCTCTCAGAAGGGGGGTGGTAGGACAGCCCCTGCTTCGGACGAAGGTCTGGGGTGGGATTTGCCATTCCCCACCCCCACGTGCCGCCAGCCGCCTTGTCCCGAGCAGTGGTGGGATGGCAGGGCAGGGTGGGTGCCTGTTACGCTCGGTGCCTGTCAGTGGGCTTTCTTGCCCAGTAATAACTCTGGTAGCATTTCTTTGGGAGAAGAAAAATGTAGCCTTTTTTCTTCTTCACTAGTATCTCTGGCTACCCGACTTTTTTTAGGAGCGTTATTGAAATTCACAGATATTACTCTTTAGAAAGAATTTTGTATGTTGTAGGATGACTCTTTTCTGTAAGATTCATTTTCCATACGCAGCCCAGGCAGCCTCTCATTATGTAGTGTGCAGGATAAATGAAAGCTACCCCTGTGCTCGTGGGTGTGCTAGAATTGAGCTAAGGGGACTTTGGAAGAAGATGAAGCATTGTTGGCCGGCTCGTGCCATTAGCAGGAAATGGGACTGATTTTATTCAGCGTTTTCCTCCTTTGCAGTAAAATGACTGCAGTTACCATTAAATTGAACTTGATAGGCTTCCCGTGGGCCCCCTGCTGGGCCCTCCTCCTGGGAGGCCACAGGAGAGGTCCTGCTCCTGGTGTGGACACCCTTTTGCTGTGTGAGCCAGGGGCCCCCTCATGAGCATGCCGGTTTCAGTGTTAGGAGCCAAACGGGCCTGGGCCCTAAGAGGGGGAAACCTCAGCCTTGGGTCACCGTGTGCACCAGGGAGGAGCGGGTGGGCTCCCGCCAGCTCCAGGGTTTACTCTGGCCTCCTGGGTGGTGTGGCCTCCCCTCCATCTCTGTGTGCAGCGACAGCATGTTCACTTCTACTTTCCACCTTTGTGAGCACCTGCACTGGTCAGCAGAGAGTTAGTGTCAGAAATTTAGTGCGTGGGTAGCACTTACAGTATTTACTTTGTCAACAAGAAGGGTTTTCCATTTTGGTGGTGAGTAGAGAATTGTGAGTGGCTTCTGAACAGAAGTCCTCCAGATGTCCTCTTGAGTCCCTTGGGGTTCTTTGTGGTGGCGCTGCCCTCTGCTCTGTTTCTGTGGCTGTCCCAGCAGGGGGTGGCCAGGGGCCTGGTTGGTGGGCAGCTCTCCGCTGCTCTCCTGGTTCCAGACACTCGGTCCCTGGGTCTTCAGCGGACCCTGATGGCAGCCGGGAGCTGACTTGAGTGGATGGACTCGCTGAGCAAACCCACAAGTGCTCTGCCTCAGTGCCGTTGGTGTGTGTGTTTTCTTCTCTCTGCCTTTGGTGGTGGGCAGTCCTCCTCGCGAGGAGGCGAGGGTACCTGTCCAAAGCTGGGGATTGTCCAGTTTTGGGGTGAAATAGGGATCATGAGCGCGCCCTATCCCAAGCAAGAGCATTTGTTATAGTCAAAGTAGATATGCAAAAAAAAACCCAAAAAACGTTTTAAGAGTCAGTTAAAAAACAATTCTCTTATCCCTAAGAAAAGCAGCTTAATAGTATATAGTGTCAGTGTTTTGGCTGCAGACCATTATCTTGCTATTGATCCAGAAGAAATACCCTGGTATACTTTTTATTCTTCTTTCAAAATGTCATGATTTGCTTTCTTTTCCTTTGTCTCTTTGACCAGCTGCTGTCCAGACTGAATGACAGGATTGCATTTGAACAAGAAGAAGAGCAGTTGGAGTTGTGTATTTCCTGTGTCAGACCCCTTTGCTTTTTGTCCTGAAGTTGATGTAATGGATCCTTTCCCACTTACCTCTTATCTGTTCTTTAATAACTTTCTCCAAAGATGTGTGTTTGAATGCTCTTTTTAGCATCTTGGAAGGTACATTCAGTTCCTTGCAATATGTTTGGGATTGGTACTTGTTTATTGTCTGCTGACTATATTTCCTGCACTGCATTTTTCAAAAGAGAAATGCCACAGAATCATTTTTGCTGATGGCTGGTGAAGGAGACACTCATCAATAGCTGAAAGAGAAGAAACTGGAACAAAAAGCGTAGCTAAAGTGGTTTTGTGGGAATGTGATTACAGAGTTGGTTTTAATAATGAGAGGCTGTTTGGCACTGTTGTCTCTGTGAAATGGGCTTGAGAGGCGGCTGCGAGTTCTTGGGGTCCACTGCATGCATCCAGTGCGTGGACGGAAGGCCGTGGTGGCCTGGCTGGGGAGAGGCCGGGAGGGTGGGGGCCTGGGGCTGTCTCCTCCCCCGCGGCCACCAGGAACATATGTGCGTGTTCTTAGTGACTACAGCTGCCATGGAGCAGTCCTTAACAATGCTTCTGAGGAGGTTAAATCTTCTCATTTGTTTTTAAAAGAGAAAGAAGGAGCCCTCTCGGCTTTACATTGAGTTGGGATCCCAAGCAGGAGGGAGGGAGGGAGGAAGTTAGAGGGATTTAGGCGAGCAGGATTTTCTCCCAGGCCTCTCAGCATGTGGACACACAGATCAATTTCTTATCCTGCGTTCAGCTGGACACTGGGTTAGAGACTGTGCTGATCAAGACATCCCCTCCTGTTTCATATCATGTAACGCATTCATTTCAGCCACTGAGCCTAAATTACTGCTTGCTTGCTTTCTGCCTTCCTTTTTTTTCCCCCCTGAAATGGTAAGGACTCGTATAAGGATGAAGTTAGTTTATCCGTGCTAATGCTTTGATTTTTCTTTTCTCTTTCTCTTTGCCACAGTAGGTAACCAGTTAGGGGCCTTGGTACATCAAAGGTAAGCAGTGGGTTATGTTTTATTATTTATTGATCATTTCTAATTGTTTATTGATCCACCATCTGTACTAGAGTGTTAGGAAGTCAGAGGTTGGGAGTGTGAGAAACCATGGGCTCCATTTCTTTAAGACTCAAGGTTTCCTCCAGCCTTTTCCAAGACAAGCCAAGGAATGAAGTGATAGAAGATACTGGAAATCAGGCCCTACGATACTGCAGCTTAGAGGACTTTCAGAACCCTGCAGTTGTTCTTTCTCCTGATGACAGAGTACATTTAATTTAAAAGGAGAGAATGTGAAATTGCCCTCCAGTTTTAGAGTTTCGCCCGTGTCTTCGGAACCATTCAGTTGAGAGTGTGAGGCCTTGGACTCACTGAGAACACTCTTGGTGCTCCAGATGCCAGGGTGCCAGCCTGCCTTGGTGACTGGGACTTGGCAGAGAACCTCAGCCAGGCACCCAGCTGGTCCTCTGCCTCTGTTTCCCCTCACAGCCTTCCATTAACTGTCAAGGATTTGGAGCGATGTAAAGACATCTGAGCTTTTAAAAAGCCAGTCTCAAAAAAAAAAAAAGCCAGTCTCTAAGATGAGCTACTTGTCACATTGTCATCCTTACAAGAGGGAAAAGTACACAGGACACTATGCCAGTTTCTTTTCCCCAAGGGCTCCCTTTACCTTCACTACCAGCAGTGAAGCTCTGTCCTCTGCATTGCCTGTGAATTTTGAAGACTTTCTAATACTCACCAGGCGTCAGTTAACCAAAGGATTTATCCAAGCCTCACTTGTTTGCTTTGTTTTTTAATTAAAATAATTTAAATGAGGCTGTTGTGTCAGGCCCCGAATTTCCTATTACACATAATTAGGATGTTACTTCCCAGAATGATTGTGCTTGGCGCATTAGGTGGATCCCAGCCTCGGCTTTAGAAAAGGGCCTGTTCTTCCAGGAAGGAGGCCCAGAGCAGCTCATCTCGGGATGTGTCTTCACCAGGGATCCTGCTAAGGTTCCTAAAGGCCAGGAACTACCCAAGCCATGGCATTATGTGCCACAGTGCCTTCAAGGCCTCTGGTCATTCCCCAAATAACATCTTCTGAGAGGAGACAGCTTGTGCGATGCACAATGGGAGCAGAAACCAGCAGCTCCGTGTCAGGGCTGCTGTCATCCAATGGAGCAGACAAGGCACACAGGCTGACAGCCCCCAGCGTCCGCTGCAAGATGTTAGCCCAGAGGGGCTGATTAGGAAGCAGGTTGCTGGCTGATTTGGGGGTAAAGGCGCGCATCCCCAGAGAGACCGACGCTCCTGTACCTGGGCTAGGGATGAAAACTGCATCAGGAGGAGACTGTTTGCTCCCATCACAGTGACACAGTGGCAAGTGCTATTTATGCTATTGCATTTCTTCTAAGTGCCGCACTTTCCTGAAAAATGTGCACTTTATTAAATCCTTCTTGTGATGGGTAAAAATGCAGCTGTGTGAGAGATGTTTAAAAATGCTCGCCTTTTTTTTTTTTTTTTTTTTTTTTTAACTACTTGCATTTAGCCTCCTCCCAAGGTAAATGTTTGGATTTAATTGCCTTCTGGGGTGTTGGGCAAATTGGACATTGTCGACAATACACTGTATGGCATGTTTGAAGGTATGCTTGAAAGAGCCAATGTAGTAGTTTTTTAAAAAAGAAAAGGCACGTAATGGAAGGGATAGTGTTCAGTGGAAGTTCCCCACAGGGCAAGGGAGGTGGTTGCCCGTCCTGGTCAGCACTGAATAGGTCCCTGTACATTGCAGAGTGGCCAGGAGACGATGGATAGAAGGACTGGAAGGCCTGGGGATTTAGCTCAGTGGTTTTACTGCCTGCTGCGCAAGTGCAAGGACCCGAGTTCAATTTCCGATACCAAAAAAAAAAGAAAGACTGGGAAACCAGAAGGTGAAGGCTGCTGGGTGTTTCTGCATCCAGAGAGGACTCTGTAATAGAAGGCTTCAAGGTCCTGGGACTGATGGCCCAGGAGCCAGGGAGAACCTAGCTATTGAGGGGTAAATGAGGCAGCAGAGAGCAGCTATGCAAGGAAGAGGCAGGTCCTAGAGGAGTTGATGGCTTTAGAAAACCCAGAGTTTCTTCCTCTGAAAGGAGAAGGCGGAGGCTCGAGCTTTTCAAGGAGCTTTTGACCAAAGGGTTCATTAACTGATGCTCTGCAGAGGCTCAGAATTTGTTGGTCAGTTTGGCATGACTTATTTCAAGCATTGCCAATATGGGAAATTTGGGAATCTAAAATAGCTGCAGAATTTTGTATTCTACAATTTTTCCAAAATGTTTTTGTTTTTAGGGCGGTCATAACAGAAGAATTCAAAGTGCCTGATAAAATGGTTGGGTTTAGTAAGTATCCACATTATCCTCTTTTTCCCTAATTTCTGTCTGTCCCATTTGTTCTGCTCTCTCTCATGTGAACCGTAACGGAATGCTTCTCACATGTGTTTGCACAGCCCTGAAGTGCAGCGGGTCTCTCAGGCCACAAGGGAGCCCAGAGTGTTGGGCAGGGATACCCGTCCCTTCTCTAGGGCCCCCGAGGCTCTGTGCTGTTTCATGAATGGTGTCCACTGTGGTGGTGCCCACAGCGTTCCACAAGCTCCCGGAGACCAGCATGGTCTGTTGTGAGCTGTGGGCCAAGTGTAATGTTTGTTGGATTCACGAAGCCATTCGTGCATAGTTAGATGTGAGCAGGAGCTGTATTCTGACCCTGTTCAATTTGTTTCAGTTATTGGCAGGGGAGGTGAGCAGATTTCACGAATTCAAGCAGAATCTGGTTGCAAAATTCAGATTGCTTCAGGTAAGTCTTCTTTGTCACAAATCTCAGTTAGTAGAAGTCAGTATTTTGCAAATGTTTCCAGCTTTGGTACTTTTGCTTGTTGCTTAGAAGTCTGGGGGTGTAGGTAAGTATGTGTCACTGCTGTTTCCTTGTACTTCCGGAGTTGGGCTCCTGCAGGAGCGCTAGAACAAAAGCCAGCCCAGAGACCGCCCTGCAGTGAGCTCCATGATGAAGGCACTGCCTAGGACCTGTGTTTTCTGCACCAGAATGTTATGCCAGGCGTAGCAGGGCCTCAAGAGTCCTGTGGTTTGGGGGTCACTCCTGGGGACTGCACACTGGCTGCCCTGGACGAGGCCATCCTGTCCCTTTGTGGAGAGAGGACAGCTCCGGGTTCTGGCCAAATCAGCATGTGGCAGATGCATTTCCCGCAGGGCCAGTTTGGGCCATGTGATATGGAGAGAGACAGTTTGAAGAACAGTTTTTATTTTATTTGCAGTTTTATCACCTCATTTGAGTTTGATCTTTTTCCAGTGGGGATACTTGATTAGAGAGATGTTTGTCATTTTTAAAAAGTACTCATTAGAGTGGCTGAAAGGCAGTAACTGCTATTAGCTATTTCTCTTTTTTGAGGGAAGATAGTTAATAAGCAGCTTTTCAGAAATGAAAGCATCAGGTGTGGTGTTGGAAAGTAAGGTTTGCGCCTCTGTCAGGTGGCCAGGACCACATGCACGCAGTGTCCCTGGTCTCTCGGAACAGGCATGCGATAACTGGTGATGGTCCAAAGTGCTTACCTCAGGCTCCTCACTGGTCTGCCTGCCTCAGAGCTGTTTGCAAGCCTGCGACCACTAAACTAACTGCTCTCCCCGCGGAGAAACTGAGGACTGGCACACTCAAGTGACTCGTCCGGCTGATAGCTCATGGGTGGTCCTGGAGCTGCGGCTGGGACCTAGGAGCAGTTCACACCCCTCTGCTGTGCCCTCCTAACTTCCCCCAAGGGACTGGTTTCTCCTCTGAGAAGCGGCTTTGTGTTCTGTCCCCAAGTGAAGCAAGCTGTCTTTTTGGGAGACTGGGCTTCTGTGGTGCTGGCGGAGCGAGCGGCCCGGAGACCCAGTCTGCACACAGGCAGAGGCACCCGTGCCTGATGCCCACCGACACACCTCATCTTCTTGATTCTTCTTATAGAGAGTTCTGGGATTCCAGAGAGGCCCTGTGTACTTACCGGAACCCCAGAAAGTATTGAGTAAGTTTGTTTTATTTACTTTTTCCTTTCACTCTTCCTCCTCCTTGCCCGAGTGGGGAGACGTGGAAGGGCAGATCGTTACCGAACACTGTTGGCCTGTGCTGCAGCCTGGCCGCCCGGCAGACACTCCCGTAGCAAAAGACTGGGAGGTCACCGCGCCAGGGGAGCTTGTCGGCACCTTCCCTACACACGGTCTCGCCTCTCCCCCACTCCCTGTAGCGCTGATGGCACAGCTGTCCTAACATCTCCTTCCCGAGGCAGGGTCTCCTCGGGCACGGACGTCGCCCACCTGAGGACGCTAACCAACTTCCTCCTTCCCGTTAGCACCTCCTTACTTGGGCAGGTCCGGACCAGTGGGCCTGTCCCTGGGAACTGCAGAATCCTGGCCCCAGGTGCTTCGTTGGGGCTCACCCCTTTACCCTTTGGATAATAACGAACCCAGGAAACCCACCTTTTGGTGGCCTTCGCTCCGCTCACAGGGCCATGTGGACCAGCCAGAGGGTCTGGACTTTGGGCCTGGCGCCGGCCCTAACCGGTTGCATTGCTCCTCTGTCCGGCGCCACATGCTCAGCCTAGTGCCAGATGCGGGCCCAAACCCAAGACCCTCCTGGGGCAGGGGCTGTGCTGACTCCAGCCATCTCGCTTTTCTTTTTCAATCTACTGAATAGCGCTGCGTTTGGGCACGGGGCGCTAAGATTATGTCTGGCTCAATAGGTAGGGTGGTTTTATTGTTTCCATTTCTCAGGGAGCCTAGATGAGTTTAAATTCTCTTGTTCTCCTGCAGCATTGCAAGTGGTGAACCAGAATAAACATTGCTGGCAGGTGTGCGTTAGAGGGCAAACTGGATGGTTTTGCTGGAGTCGAGGCATTTTTTTCTTCCAGCGCAGGTTAATCTAGTGCACCGGCAAAGTATTAAAAAGCCGCTGTGACCGAGAAGATTCGTGGAGTGATTCTGTGCACAGAGACTACAAGGGCAGCATCTATTTCTTGTCTCTCCCTCCGCTCTTCCAACTGGCCTAACACTCCTGCTTCATGGCAACCCAAGGAGTCGAGGCGCTGGGATTGTAACTTAGGGGGAAGACACTCTTTTCTCCAGGGAGCAATACAGCGGCCTGTTTAGTGACTGAGCTTTTCTCTATCGAAGGAATCAAAATATAGATGGCGTGACTTAGATGTGGTGACTTAAAGGGTACATTCTGCAGATAACAGCCAGGAAAGATTCTGGTGCAGAAAAGGGAAGAAACTGGGCTGTCAGTGACACTGGTCGGGTGGGCCACACTGTCACCACATGGCAGTTTCCCTCCTGATGATGGGTCAGTTACCAGCAGCCTGGCCCAGGAGGTCTGGCCCCTGCTGGGTGCACAGAGCAGCTGCCTGAGAGTGTGTGCCATGCAGGGCTCACCTCCCACACCTCCTGCAGCCACACTGGTGACTTGTGGCCCTAGTTGGAAAGTCAGAGCAGTTGTGCTGGTCGTGGAGAAGAAATTTTGAAACTGGGAGTTCAAACAGTGACTACTAACCCTTCCTTTCTTTCCATCTCTCTCATCGTTCTCTCTCCTGCCCTTTCTTAACAAGCGGTGTTGAGTGCTTACTCTGCAAGAGAGTTAACTGGGTTGGGAAAGAGAGGTGTGCAAAGGGGTAAGAGGACGTCCCTGTCACCAGAGCAGCTGGCATTCGGTAGGAGGCAGCCACTTTGTGAAGACACCAGCAGGCATGGGCCAGTGCCCTTCCCGGCGAGGCTCTGCGCTTGAGCAGTGGTGTCGTGGAGTGTGTTGCTTTTGAATTCCAGCCTGGTAGCGTGGCGGATGGCAAGGCGACCTCCCGGGTTGTGGGCAGGAGCTGGAGCTGGATGGAGGGCGGCCCTGACGCCTCGTGCTTTCCTGTCCTGCAGACCCAGGGCATTTAATGCTGATTCTCTTGTGGTTCTTTTCCCTCCCGAAGACAAGCCAAGCGACTCCTGGGGCAGATCGTGGACCGCTGTCGGAACGGCCCTGGCTTTCACAATGATGTAGACGGCAACAACACGATCCAGGAAATTCTTATCCCAGCATCTAAAGTGGGGCTGGTCATCGGCAAAGGAGGAGAAACAATCAAGCAGCTGCAGGTACGTGAGCCCCACGCAGCCCCAAGCAAGTGGCCCGGCTGACCCTGTGCACCCGCCATCCTGCCAGGGCTCCGGAGCTCTCAGCACCACCGTGCCCCGAGGCTCTGCTGGGCTCGCCTTCCCGAGCAGTGACAGTGTCTAGGAGGAAGGGCAGTGCCCGAGCCAGGAGCCTGCCCTGCCTGCCCTGCCCTGCCCTGCCATAAAGGTGTGCTCCCTCTCGCGGCTCAGAGTCCTTGTCTGACACTCTCGGAGCGCCTGCCTCTTGCCGCGGAGCTGAAAGACCCACTGTTCTCTTCTTCTGTCGGTCTGTCTGAGTAGGTGCTCCAAGAAGTGGGGCTCTGTCAGCTGCAGAATCCAGCATCTGAGACGCTGGGCCCAGACACAGTTCTGAATTTAGTGTCCCCAGCAAGGTTTGGGTCGGGGAAGCACAGTCAGACCCAGGCTTTCACAGCCACACACGAGTGGCCACAGCTGTGGAAGGCAGGCTAGGAATAGGCATGCATGAGTTGTTCGTAAAGCTGCCGTGGTAGTTGGGGACAGACCTTGAGCTCAGCTTCTGGGGGCTGTGGTTGGGGTGAGGGCGTGGCCGCTATGGATCTTGCTCTCTCAGCCCCGGCCTCAAATCATGGAAGGCACCTGCTGTGGAATCCCAGGGCTTAGGGCTCGGGGTCCCAAGATGAATCTCAGCCCAGGCTCTCGGGCAGCCCACTCAAGAGCCTTCTTCTGCCGGTGGCCTGTGAGTTAAATACACACGCTTAGCTTTGTGTGGAGGAAAAGAGCTCGCCGGCATTGGATGTTCTAGGCACTGGAAAAGGAGGAAGGGGAGTCGTTCTAGGAAATCGTTCTAGGAGTTCCACTTGGATGTTGGCTCACGAAGCGTGTTGTGTATGTTCCCAGAAGCCAGCTCCACAGGA